>NC_061116.1:227316111-227389071 GCF_002878395.1 Capsicum annuum | reverse complement strand
ATGCCCTTATTATCTTTAAATTCTGAATTCATTTCGCATACCCCGCTAACTAGTCATAAATGGATGAACAAAAAAGGATAAAATGTCATTGATAGTATAAAAATTCTTTATATCGATGCATATAACTTAAACGAGATTATAAGTTAAAGAGAAAATACACTATTTTCATCTGAAATTATAAATAAAATTATTGAGATATACTTCAACTTAAAATGGGTCCTATTAATCTCGGACTAATTAAAATCATATTTTTGACAACCTCAGTGTCTACATGATACATACGTGATATAATGCGTGAATTAATACATTAAAGATCTACGTAGATAACAAAGTGGCTAAAAATATGATTTTAATATAATTAATCCAAAAAATAATAAAATCTTCTTTAAATTCAAGTATGTTTCAATAATTTTATTTATAATTTAAGATGAAAAATGTGCATTTCCTCTAAAATAAAGGCTATTACATAGCAGAAACTTAGAAAACAGATATACAATATGTTCAGTTTACATATTTATCTACATTGGACAGTAGCAGTTATATTCTTTTTTCAAAAAAGAAAGAACAAGAAGAGATAAAGATGAAAACCACCAAAGAAGAAATTGGTGCAGATGGTTACAAAAATCATTCCTGGATTGTAAGTTATATACGTGAACTCATCTAAATGGTGTAATCCAGCGGTTCATTAATAAAGTAAAATTGTTTAGAATTGTCCATTGATGAAACAGGCACCTTAATTCTCTTTCTAAATATATAAATATTAAAATACTCCCTCCGTTTTAAAAAGAATGACCCCTTTCTCAATTTTAACTTTCCACATGACATATTTAAGACCAAAAGATTGAAAAATATTTTGATACATTTGATATATCTTTAATTTAAGAATACAAAATTCAAACGCGCCTTTTTTATTTTTTTAAATTTAGTATCAAATCAAGTTGAATTATTATTTTTGTAACGGAGGGAGCAGTAGAAGATTGGACCAACAGAGAAATTGAAAAAAAAAAAAAAAAAAAGGCTCAATATTCTTTGCTTTGCTCATAGTGATGTGGTGGACACCTTCTTTTCTTGATACGTGTCTTCACCAAGCTATTATTGTTGCAAGGTCATGTTTTATAATATAATGTTTCAATTTGATTAGTTCTGTTTTTCATATTCTTAAAGTTGACGTTAACAAGTTTTACTTTTGAGTTGAGAGACTGTCTAAAATAATAATAATAAAAATAAAATTACGCACATATTATCTTTTTAATAGATTTTAATTATAAAATTACATTAAATATATTATTGTTATTTACATTATTAGTTTCGAAATTAAATTTTGAAATTTCTTTAGATCGAAAATACATTCTTCTTAAATAGATCTTGCAAAATAAATCGAAATAAGTCAATTGATGCGAAAGGAAAAGCCTCGTGAAATAAACAACAATAACATACTCAGTATATTCTCATCAAGTGGGATCTGGGAAGGGTAAGTGTACGAAATCCATAGCACTACCTCAAATGTGAGATAGAGAGGCTGTTTTCGATAGACCCCCGACTCAAAATAAAGCAATCTAAGATAAGGTAAGGAATAGTAATACAAAAAGAAACAATAGAAATTAAGACAAAGAATAGTAAACAAAAGTCGTAATGAAGCATGAAACAAAATGGAATAACAGAAATAAGACATCACACAGTAATATCCTATCCTAACGAACCAAAGACACCCACCATCCCCGTACCCTCCTACTAACAGCTCCAACCTATGGACATAGCTCTAAGACTACCAGCTCGACTACCCCAAAGTTCTCCTAACTACTAACTACGACTCACTCACATACACTAACCTTCAAACCTAATTCGCGTCCGCATTAACCAAACAAACTGCAATATGATCGTATAATAAATTGTTGCATAATTTATAATTTGACAAAAGTATTGATAAACTTACTATGGTCACATGAATTGAAACATATATGAAAAGTTTTCACACTATTGTTAACTTAAATCCGATAATAGTAAACAGAAATGAACCTTTTTAGTCATCTATATGGAAAATGGATAAAATTGCTGAGGCAAATTAAATGAGATAATATGTTGATCACTAGCTTCAAAGTTCAAATTAAAGAAGGAAGAAGAGGTTGGGAAGGTGGCTTTTGTCTGCATGCAGCAGAGAGCAAAACTAAAATAGCTTTCATAATTGGTTACTTCACTTTGCATACTCTTTTGCACAATCACTATTTCATCCTTTTTCCAAATCTCAGTTATCAAACTTTAATAAGAAGCTTTGGCTAAAGGGAAGGAGTTTGAAAGTAAATATACGAACTAATCGAAGGTGATTTAATATTTTATTATATAGGTATAAAAAATAATTTTAATTATATAAAAATAATATAATTTTTTAATCAAAAAAGATTTGAATGAATCTCTTTGAGTAAAGATGGCTTCGTCACTGCAAATACTGATATTTATTTAGGATAATCAAAGCTTGTTTGAGTAGTTGAACATCTCATCATAAATTAATAAATTGAGGGCTCAATCAAGCTATATATTGAAGAACGGAGTAAGAAAAAAAATAATTTTTGCTTGAATCATCGATTTACTAAAATGAACTATAAATTTAAAATTAATTTAAAGTTATGAACTTTAAATTGTGACGATATTGGTAGAATACCCACAAAGGAAGGAGAAAATTGCTAATTTTTTTTATGAACGTCAGAATTTGGCTGACGGACAATAACATTAAAAAAAAAAATAGAGATTATCTAGTAGTGTGTATTTCATTTTTTTTTTTTTGTTTAATGTTAGTAAGATTGGTCAGACACGTATACGGGACAAAAGCAAGAAAAATGATCTGCCGTTTCTGTGACGAATGAAGAGGGAAAAAAGGATATTCTTTACTTATAAGTTTTAAAATAACAAATTACAAGTATTTAGCAATCCAATTTTATTATGAAAGAGAATTGAGCTGCTTCTGCTTGTGTCATCAATGTTGAACTGTAGCTATTTTAATTTTTATTTGTTTGTATAAAAAAGTGACCGATAATTTGCACCATTTACATGACAACGTGTGGACTAAATACTAGGAAGGAATTAAAATACTAACTATATATCCATTGGGACCAAGTTTTCTTTTAACTTACTATTTTGTCCAAATTCCCCCTGGTACAGGAAACGTTCTCATCTGCACAAGTAGCCATATAAAAATAAAACAGAAGAAGTTTGTTCTATGCTTAAAGTGATGTTAGATATTTTTAGAGATCAATTACAGACAAAAGTGTGGTAAATCTGTTTAAGGGAGTAAAAATTGCGGCTAACATATAATTTGACCTGTATGATTTAAGTATATTTTATTAAAGGTGTAAATAAATTTTGCATGATTCTTATAACCAGAAAATATTAGAAATAGTTTCATAAGCCTTTTTATTGGATCACTTTGTGTCTATACAAGGGTTGCGGATGATACGGTATAGTACGATATTTTAAACTTCGATACGATAATTTTAATTTCCAGTATCTAAAAGAATAATATTATTATCATATTAAATTAGTTTGGTATTTTTAAATTCGATTTCGATATTTTATGGTATGGTAATTCGATATTTTATTTGATTTCGACTTACATATATTCATATAAGAAAAACTACAACTTTAAACTTTAAAAACGTCTCAATCATATCATACTAACAACTATTTTTGTTAATCAATTACACAAAAAGAACATTTCAATCATGATTGAATAGTCCAAGATGCGAACTCTAAACAATATTACTTAAACTGAAGCATAATAAGCTTTCCAAAAAATTTATTTCTGAATAAAAATTACTTTTATGTTCAATTGGCTAATGGATGATATATAAATATATTTAATAATCTTAAATATAATATATATGGACTTTATATATTATTAAAAAATTTTGGTACGGTATACGATATTTTGATATTTATTGCATAAATATCAAATACCGTACCAAATATCAAAATAATTTAAAATTCCTACCAAATATCATATCAAATACCATAACATTCATACTGCAATTTAAAAAGTTTCGATTTCGATATGGTATTCGATATATACCATACCATGCCCATCCTTAGTCTATACTAATTCCTGATCATAAGCCTTCTTGGAAGTCTAGGCAGCCTTATTTAACCTGTTATATGATAGGATTATTACCTACTACAATTTATTGTAAAATCTAAATTACCAATCAATTAGTCGATACTTGTTATACCTAATTAAACCCAAATAGATTTCAATGATGTGATGTAATTTTATTTATTTTAGAAAATTTCGATTCTAGACCAACTATAAAGGTTAATGTCAATAAAACATGAACACCAAGAACTGAATTTAGATTTTTCCTTTTTCTGATGTTTGAAAGACCTAAGATTTTCTCTTTTTCAATTTTTTTCTGAATTAAACCGCACATAGAAGTTTGCAAGTTTGATATATTTCTGTTGTTGGTAAAATAAAATAGTACTAGTAGATAAGAGTTATGTATATTCAGAAATTCGAGCAAATACCACCGAAGGATGTGGTGCAGTGGATGGGGCTACTCCTTCAACCCTGGATATGAAAGTATCCTTGGTAGGGAGCGCTACCCCCGAATGGGGCCCTAGCCGGTGCGAATTTAGATTAGTCGAACTCTAATGCGGATACCGGACATCGGATGAAAAAAAAAAAAAGAAGAGAAATTCGAGCAAATGCAATGTCACCTAGTCATAGATGTACATCAAGTTTCATATGATAATCTGGAAAATAAAGTAGCAACTCTTTAATTTGCACTGTCAATGTTTATACCTTGCGATAGAAATCGGCCAAATTGGCGCTGATAGTATAAAAATTCTTTGCGCTGTCGATACATATATAACTCGAACTAGATTATAATTGATAGTCGTTACATTGTCCAAACTTGAAAAACATACATACAGCATGCTCCGATTACAAAGGAAAAAAGACAGCCTAATGCACAAAGCGTCAGCGCCGATTACATCTTACATATTTATCTATAGTAGACATTTAAACATGTCCTACAGCACTTGGACACAAATCCAACGTCTATACAGAGAAATCTAGTTTACAAAGTTCATACTCAGTTACTAATTAGGAAACTTGTTGAGATTGATTAATTTTATTTATCTCACTGCTTGAGCAACTGGAGATGAGCTAATAGCAGCTGCAGATGACAACTTACGAAGATTTTTCTTTGCTTGTTTTTTGCCCTCCAACTTTGGTCCATTCGGCCTCACTTTTACTCCTCGTATCAACTGATGATATAAACAAATGACGAAACTATTACATGCTTATAGTGATAGCAAAACTAAAGTACAATAATGCTAAGTATTGACTCACATATTTGCCACACTTCATGTCAGCGTATATTACAATGAAATCGCCTTCTTGAAGTCCATTAGCTTTAACAAAATCACCTTTAGTAAAAGAAGACGATCAATCAAAAATTACTTGCTGCACGTTACAATGAATTATGCAAAGCAAAGCAAGAGCGGGATCGATTGTATCCACACCTGTGTTTTCAAGAAGGTACATCCTGCTTTTGTTATTTGGCCAAAATCTGAGAAACAGAAAACACGAGAGTTAAAATTGAACCAAAAAAAAACAATTGAATCGAGCAATGTAACTGTAAATAGCATGACAATGGATGATTATTTTGGGGTCAAGTACCGATATTTCATGTTCCAAACACGAGAAGTTCCAATGTCTTCCATGGCGATTGAAATTCCATCTCTTGTTTCAAGATGTGGGAGATGACGTTCTGCTTCTCTCTGCTTATAAACAAAAAAATTTCAATAATCCACATAATCACACTTCAATTAGCAAATGGGTATGGATCACCATTTATGAGGATGTAAAATTGAAGTACCTTCGGCAACACAATTCTACCTAGATTGTTAACATCACTTTGTTTCAGCACTTTTTGCAGGAGAAACTTGAGATTCTTCTCCGTTTTAATAGCCTGTTGAAGAACATCATAACGAAATTTAAAGAACATTCACACTATTTATAACGATTATGTATGTATATATGTTGTGTGTGTATATATATGTTGTGAAATTTTTCGAATTTCATACCTAAACAATCAGGTGTGCGAGTTTCCTACTATTTATCAAAGCACACATCAAATTATCAGTTGTTCCCTCTTCCTACCTGAATTCAGGTAGGAAAAGGGAACAACCGATGGTTGAAATGTATTTTTGATCATTAAATCTTGTATATACTTAACAAACTATAGGATTAGCCATTTGTAAAAGGATTTAACTCATATTCACGATATGAGTGTGAAGGGAAAGCCAAGAGCGTCTTACAACGGACAATTTTTCCGCATTACTATTTCCTCGAGTTCACCTATATCCTATTTCTCTTCTACCAGGGGATTCTTTCTTACATTAATTTCGAAAAGAATATGTACGAATTAACATGCCTCGTTTTCTAAAGTTAGATGGCTTGTAGTTATATATCATATGTCAGATGACTTGATCATTACTGTTAGCGTACGAAAGTTTAAACTCAGTAAAGGATTATGTGCCGGAACTAAGAAACCAACCTGTTTTTTGTCTGCCGAACCATTCTTCTGATGGCTCTGTGGGGTTTGCACAGCCGGCCTCTCCAAAGGAAGTGGTTGTGGAACCATCACCATTGGTGGAGAAGGCCAACATACCCAATTTCCTGGATTGTTAGCTTGAGTCATTGCACAATTATTAATCTCACCACCCATCATTACACTTTTCTCATTACTAATTTGTCTTTGATTCCGATTTTGGTGACGATAATGGTGCGGCCGTACCCGCCTCTGCCTAGCCATTCTGTTCTTCCTAGCCTCTCTAGTAGCACAAGAGCCCAACCTTGGCAATGCCTCACCATTCCCATCGAAAATTTGGTACGGATCATATTGAGTACTCAATAAAGATTGGGACTGATCAGCCATAGCAACATTATTAGTTCCATCATTCTCAGGAAACTGATTGTACTGAGAAGCGGTCGCCATAGTAAATTGCGATGGAGACCAGGACTGAGAAGTGTCCATGGGTTGATATTCAGCTGAAAGTGGCGAACTTACACCCCCATTCACTGTATGATTTAAAGGCGTCGCAAAATAAGATCCATTACAATAAGCATCACCAATGTACCCTTGCATTGGCTCGGGAAAAGGGGCGTTATACGCCGGATTTGCCATCCATTGAGGGGGGTAAAAGCACGCATTCGGATCAAAGTTACAAGGGGCACAGTTTTGAAGACACTGTTGGTTAATGGCTTGTGCTTCTGTCATTTGTTTCTTTTGCAATCTGTGCTGTTCAACCCAATCAAGGATGAGCCTCAACAGCTGTTTTTTCCCTTCTTTGTTACTTCCCAATCGCCTCGAAGCGCTTTCAATCGTTGAACGTTTGAGCTTAATACTCCTCATGTCTTCAGCAGATATGTAATCTTTGTTGTGCTTTAGCCATTCGAAAAACATGAGTGCAAGTTCACTATCCCCTTGAAAAATAGACACTTGCTGATCATCTTCTAATGGCACTTTCCCTTTTTCTTTTACTACTAGTTCTTGTTGTTGTTGCTCTTGGGGATTCTGATTCTCAGAATGGAGAAAAGATATCATAGGGTCAAGAAATTCATTGACATCAATTAAATCCATGTATTCAAGATTCTCCATCACATTTAGACATTCTTGGTCACCAATTGTATCGATTTTCTTGTCGAAATCTTGTTCAGCATCAGATTTTAGTACAACCCCAGAAGAAGGATCGGATAATTCAGTAGGAGGGGAATAAGAAGTTGATGATGATGACGACATGCATGGAAAATCTTGAAGAGAAGTAAAATCAGTTGAGAAATTTTCATTCAGCCAAATATCAGTATCCTCCATTGGGTCAAAATCAGTAGGCTGCTGCTGCAACATTTGTATATCATCATCCGCTGATTGCACCATATTAATATTCTCATCTTGATTATTAGTATTCCCATGAAGCTCATGTAACTTCCTGTCCATTATTTGTTTTCTTGATTTTGACTAGGCAACTTGTTTCTACCTGGCTGCATATATATAAGAATAAGATTATTCAAAACTCAGTTGCAAAAAGTAATAGTACCAATTTTGAACATAAAAAAATCCTAGCTTTGTTTTCAGGGCTTTCGTTATTTTCGAAGCTAGAGCAAAAAATTCAACAAGTGAACAGGAATTTAGAGAAAAAGATGAGCAATGTACCTGATTAATGAAGCAAGCCAAAATCTTCTTAATTCTCTTCAAGTGGATTTTGCAACATAAAACATCTGAAGTTTGGAAATTTATATATACATTAAAAAAAGAAAAAACTACAGTACCAAATCTGAAGAAAGTGACTCTTATAGAATCTTGATTTAACACACACACACAAAAAAAAAAAAAAAAAAATATGGGGTTGCAACTTGCAAGTACACTTCTAAACTAATTAAAATAACATAAACTTTCCCATCAACCAAACAAGTGAAGTATGGCAAATAACATCCATCATCACCTCTACCAAGACAGTAGTAGAGAATGGAAGTGGAAAATTGAAACAGCCAAAAGAAGTTAAGTGTGGGAAAAGAACTAGTATATGTTTTCAGAAGACAAAAAAAGTACCAAACTTGGCACCAACTTGTAAAATTGTCGGATAGAGACTTAAGTTTTGAACCAAAGTAAAGACAGAAAAAACTTTGAAAGAGAGAAAAACAGATGCTACTAATTAATATTAGCGGTTATATTTCTTTAAAATCTTAATAAAAAAAAAATAAGAGAAACAAGAGATAAAGAAGAAATCACCACCGATGCACTAAAACTGTCGTTATACGCTAACTTCAAAAATAATCAAAACAAAAATGTCGTTATACGCTAACTTCAAAAATAATCAAAACAAAAATGTTAATATACATGATGTTATTTTATATTTTTATAAGAGATTATTTTCACGATTTAAACTCGTTAATTTCAAGTTATATACAATAACTTCACCAATTACTCCGAGTGTCCGAAAGAAAACCAGGGAGAGGAAAACTTGGGGCGGATGGTTACAAAAGTTGATTCCCGGATTATGCGTTATACGTGAAGTGATGTCAATGGTGGAATACAGCGGTCCATTAATAAAAAGAGAAAAGAGTAATGTAATGTAAGTATATTTCTGATGTATAGAATTGTCCATTGATGAAACAGGCAGCTCAATTCTCTTTCTAAAAATAAAAATAGCAGCAAGAAGATTGGACCGACTGAGAAATTGTAATGTGAAAAGAGAATAGAAAGAAGCAGCTCATTTCTCTTTGCTGTGATCATAGGACTTTGTCTCCATTCGTGCATTAAACGGTGCACTTCTTTTCTTGATACTAAAAACATACATACATTGTCCCTTCCCTTGTTGTCCAACTTCATTTCTCTCTTTGTTTCTTCCTCATCCGATCCGATATCGATATTTATATTGAAATCTGATTAATTTAAATTTATTTCAGATAAAGTTTACTTGAAGACAATATTCTGTATCAAGGATTTTTTCATATCAAGGATTCGAACTCAAGACCTCTGATTAAGGAAGGAGCAACCTTATCCACTGTATCACATCCTTTGACGGTGGTGTCCATGTTCATTCCTCATTTCTGTTTGTCATACTTATTCTTAACGTAGTTACTAAAAAATAATTAATATGATTATTTCAATATAGTTTTATTAATTAATGTAGTGCTATAATTTAAAAATATTTTAAAGAATAAGTAATTAATATTAAAATTAAAATTAAAAATATTAAATATTTTTTTTGATACATTAAAAATAATAAGTAAAATATAAAAAATTATTTTTGAAATGAAAGACAAGTAAAAAAGTGAATGGAGAAAATGAAAAGATATTTTTGAAATCATAAACAAATAAAAGTGAATGAAAGAAGTAGTACTAAATAATAATATAAAGTAATATTAGTTAAATTTAAAATTTTAAAATCATTAATAATGTTACTCCCTTGTTTCTACTTAATACTTATCATTTTATAAAATTCATGTATAATTATTTTTTTCAACCTTTTTTATTTTTAGTTATAAATATGAATAAATATTAATATAATAAAATAAAAATGTAAATATAAATGATGATAATTATTTTCTTCGTTTTTCTTAATTGCTTCTCTCATTTTTAATAAGTTAATTTAACTAAGTTTCAAAGCTAAATTATATTAAATTAATTTAATTTTATTAAATTAAAATTTAGATATTAAAAAATTATATAAAAGTAATATAAATTATAATTTTTTTAAATTTAATTAAAAATATATTTTAAAATATTATTAAAATTTATATCGTTTAACTCTAAAAATAAAAAGAGAATAATTTAAAAAGGGATGAACGGAGTATTTAAGAACGCGGGAGTAGATGAGTAAAGATGATTATTTTCTTTTATTGGTAAGGTTAAGTTAATATAAAAATAAAATTTTCTCATTACAAAAATTTCCTAGAGTGCCCAATATTTCATGTTTAGCCATGTTCATGAAAGAGAATTCAGCTGCTTGTGTCATCAATGAAAGAATATGTAAACTATTTTCGTATTTTATTTTAAAATAAACACTATAAAAATTGGATAAGTTAGAAATTTAGACACTAATTTATCGCTAAGTTACTTATTGTTAAGACTATAAGGTCCATAACTAACATATTTTTCAGATAATTCATCTCTAGTTTTTGCTAATTTGTAACGATGAGTTTTATTATTTAGTTATAAATTTTATTTATTTAGCAGTACAAAGTGTCCACCGCTGGACTGCACCATTCAGGTTTGCACTGCATATGGCCTTGCTTAGTGGAGAAAACTACCAGCACCAAGTTTTCCATTTGGTGGTTTTCCTGTTCTCCTCTCTCTTTGTTAGTAAAACCGCTATATATATTGTGATCTCTTTTATCTCTTTCAAAAAAAAAAAAATGTTCATAACTGCACAAGAGTATTGAATTTCAACTTCTCAGAACTGCTAATAGTTTTTGTTTTGAGTTGTTGAAGTTTCATAGTGCTTTTGTTTTCTAAATGAGAAGTATACATAGTCCATCACTTATTTGTTGTTTGAAAATTCCTTGCATGAAATGTGAAAAGTCTTATAGCTATTGAAAATTATAGTGCTACTTTTGAGTTTTGTTTGATTCGGAATTAATTATATTCTACTTATTGCTAATAGTTACAAAACCAAGCAGTCGTTTTCTTTAGAGATTTGGTGCTATACTAGTATTTTGTAAATTTTTTATTTTTTTTTAAATTTTTATATATATGTATTATATATGTAGATATAGATAAATTCCAATACTTGAGATTATTTATGTTGCAGATCCACTTGAAGAGCTAATAAGGAGGACCCCTTTTCTCCTTTTTAACTTAACTTGCTTCCTTAGTCAGGTACATGCAAACTGATGCTTGCTAGTAACAAGTTGTCAACTCATAAATCAAGAATGAAAAGAGAGTTCAGTGAGCTTTATTATGGTTGTAATAAACAAGATGTGCATGGATTTGAGAATATTAATATGGTGCCATCACTGGATGATGATCATATTCAAAGTCAGCAGCAACATCCTACTGATTTTGATCCTATGGATGATACAGATATTTGGCTCAATGGAAATTTTCCAACTGATTTTACTTCTCTTCAAGATTTTCCATGCATGTCCTCTTCATCCTCAACTTCCAATTCCCTTCCTACGGAATCTGATCCATCTTCATGGGCAGTTCCAAAATGTGATACTGGAAAAGATTTCGACACGAAAATGGACACAATTGGCAACCAAGAATGTGTACATGTGATGGAAAATCTTGGATACATGGATTTAGTAGATGGGGATCATGAATTTCTTGACCCCATCTCTTTCTTCAGTGGTGAAAGTTCACAGGAGAATCAACAACAGAAAGGAGGAGGGGATGATCAAAAGGTATCTATTTTTCAAGGGGATAGTGAGCTAGCACTGATGTTCTTGGAGTGGCTAAAGCAAAACAAAGACTACATTTCTGCTGAAGACATGAGGAGTATTAAGCTCAAACGTTCAACGATTGAAAGCGCTTCGAGGCGATTGGGAAGTACTAAAGAAGGGAAAAAACAGCTGTTGAGGCTCATCCTTGATTGGGTTGAACAGCACAGGTTGCAAAAGAAACAAATGACAGAAGCACAAGCCATTAATCAAATGACCCTTCAGAACACCGCCCATTGTAATATTGATCCAAATACGTGTTTTTATCCTCCTCAATGGATGGCAAATCCGGCTTACAACGCCCCTTTAGCCGAGCCGATGCAAGGGTACATTATTGGTGATCCTTTATTCGCGCCGCCTTTTAATCATACAACGAGTGTAAGTTCAAGTTCACCAGCTTCAACAGAATATCAACCCATGGACACTTGTCAATCCTGGTCTTCGTCTCAATTTACGATGGCGACCGCTTGTCAGTACAATCAGTTTCCTGATAATGATAATACTAATGTTGATGCTACCGATGTAACTGATCAATCTCGAGCATTATTCACTACTCAATATACGTACCAGCTTTTCGATGGGCATGGTGAGAGATTGGCAAGGTTTGGTTCTTGTGCTACTAAAGAGGCTAGGAAGAACAGAATGGCTAGGCAGAGAAGAGTACCGTCGCACCATTTTCGCCATCAGACTCAGAATCAAAGACAGATTAGTAATGAGCAAAGTGTAATGATGGGTGGACAGATTAATAGTTGTGCAATGTCTCAACCTAACAATCCAGGAAATTGGGTATACTGGCCTTCTGCTGCTGCTGCTGCTGCTGCTACACCAATTGTGATGGTTCCACAGGCTGATGCTCCACAATCACTTCCAATGGAGAGGCGAGCTTCACAGAAGCATGGGTCGACAGACAAAAAACAGGTTAGTTTCTGTATTTCCCGGCCCCAAATCGTTTTCGAGTTCAACTTTATATGATGAGTCATCTAAAATGTAAGAAATGATGATCAAAACCACGCCTGAACTATCACTTTTCTGAGTTTTAATCCCAACTATCGATTGTTCCGTTTTCCTATCTGAACTGTCACCAATTGTCCAGGCTATAGTTGGCATAATCAACTCCGAACTGTATTTAAATATTTAAACGATAAAGAGATAAAGCATCCAGTACGTAGTATGGCCAGAGTTGTTACGACACTCCAAACATCACAGGGGTCCTATTACCCCCGAACTCAATTTTAGGGTATTTTTGTCACTCTTTTGTGCTGATGTGACACCTTTATTACATAAAATGGAACTCACGTCAAAAGGTGTCACGTCAGCTAAAAATGATGACAAATAAGCTAAAATTAAGTTCGGGGGTAATATGACCCCGTGAAGTTGGAGTCTGTCGCAGCAAATTTGATAATAATTCAGGGGATACTAGATGCTTTACTCAACGATAAATGATGATGATAGTTCAGGTAGGAAGACCGAATAGTTGATAGTTTGGTGTTGAACTCGCATATAGTTCAGTGTTTTTGCCCGTAACTCAAAATATAACTAACAGTAGTACATAAAAATTGAATTAATCATCATCTATAATTAAAGCACGTTACCTTCTACAACATGTAAAAGTTCTTTACGACATTGATTGAAGAGAAAATTCACCATTATAGGTAACAGTTCTTTACAAAAATCAGCGCAAGAGACGTCACCTACTAGAAGAGCAATAGGATATAGGTAAGCACGGAATATATTGTCGAAATATGATCCCATGTAAGAAGCGAGGCCCACTCTTCACATGTCGTGTATATCAAATTCTTTTCCGAATGGTTATTGTAATCAATCGTCTAATATTTATAAAGATTGTTCCGTTAATACTTATAATGTTATGGGTTCATATCTAGTATTTATTGCTATTTTAATGATTTTTCACACATAAATTTATGCTTGAAGTACCAGGTTACCCAGTACCGATACATTTGATCTGCCCCTGTATAGTTGCTTTAAATTTGTGTGTATGTTCTTCAAATGTCATTTGTACATTCTTCAATAGGCTTGCAGCAGAACAGAGAAGAATCTGAAATTTCTCCTGCAAAAAGTACTGAAGCAAAGTGATGTTGGTAGTCTAGGAAGAATTGTGTTGCCAAAGGTACTTAACGTCGTCATAAATTGTTATCTATTCTCATTTTGTAATTCGAGTATGATTTAGTGGATTATTGAAAATTTTGTTTATAAGTAGAAAGAAGCAGAAACTCATCTCCCACAACTTGAATCAAGAGATGGAATTTCCATTGCCATGGAAGACATTGGAACTTCTCGTGTTTGGAACATGAAATATAGGTACGCCGACTCAAAATAATCTTCCATGATCAAGCTAATTTTTGTTACATTGTTCGATTCAATTGTTTATCATCTATTTATAGTCATCTTGCTTTTACAATTATTGGTTTTCGCATTTTGTTTTCAGGTATTGGCCAAATAACAAAAGCAGGATGTACCTTCTTGAGAACACAGGTGTGGACACGATTAACCCGGCTCTTGCTTTGCATAATTCATTATGACATACTAAGCAAGTTTGAGTGCTTTTTTTCCCGATTCTTGAAGGTGATTTTGTTCTAGCTAATGGACTTCAAGAAGGTGATTTCATCGTAATATACGCTGACATAAAGTGTGGAAAATATGTAAGTCCGTATTCGTGTTATATTGCTTTAGTTTCGTTATCACTTTTAAGCTTGTAATTTTCTTTGTAATTTGAGTTAAAATTATTGAAATGTGGATAACAGTTGATACGAGGAGTAAAAGTGAGGCCGAATGTAGCAAAATCAGACGGCATGCAACCCGCAAAGAAACACGTGCGTAAAACAGCTGCTGTTGCGTCCCCTCCAGTTGCGCAAGCAGTTAGATAGTCCAGCAAAAGAGAAATGAATCTCAAACAAGTGAGTAGTTGCTGTCATCTTTTATTTTACGAATAGTAACAGAGTATCTGTAAACTAGAATTCTCTGTAGCCTGACTCATGCAAACTAAATGTTTAAGGGGTTCGTAATTGTTAGTCAAGGCTACTGTCTAATGTAGATGTATATGTAAGTTGTAATCTGAAAGTGTTGAAGGGGAGCCTTGTTGTAACCGATAAAGTTGTTGCCACGTGACCTCAAGGTCACGGACTCGAGCTCTGGTAGCAGCCTCTACCAGAAATGCAGTCTAAGGTTGCATACCTTAGACCCTTGTGGTCCGGCCCTTCCCGGACCCCGCACATAGCGGGAGCTTAGTGTACCAGGCTGCCCTTTCCTTTTTGTAATCTGAATGTGTTGTATACATTGACCGGGCAAAGAACTTGTATGCTATCAGCGGCATTTGTCTTATTGTCGCAGCGTAGTACTCTTTTCATATTACACTTATCTGGCTTGATAGAGTAAAATCTTTTTACTGATTTTACTCTATCAGCACAGGAGAGACGAGCTCTTCGTAGTCGAATAATATGTTCATGACTCTCGTTGACCATTGTTAGTGTCTTTCGGGCAAAGAACTTGTATGCTATCAGCGGCATTTGGCCGATTATTGTCGCAGCGTAGTACTCTTTTCATATTACACTTATCTGGCTTGATAGAGTAAAATCTTTTTACTGATTTTACTCTATCAGTACAGGAGAGACGAGCTCTTCGTAGTCGAACAGTATGTTCATGACTCTCGTCGACCATTGTTAGTGTCTTTAGATAAGTATGTTCATGACTTGTCAACCATTGTTAGTGTCTTTAGATAAGTATGTTCATGACTCTCGTCGACCATTGTTAGTGTCTCTAGATATTATCTGCGAGAACAGAGATGTAACGGAGGGCAATTTAGGCCACAAATTCATCGACGTCCCTTCAAACCTGGCACGATTGATTCTTGTTTCAGCTTAGATAGTACCTATTGATACCTCATGTTACCAAGAAACTTCACTATGGCTTATTCATTCCTTTCTCTTCAACTCATAGTGAGATGCCAACTCTCCTCAACAAGGTTGACATACGAAATCCAGCAGCTTAAACAAGGACAGTGAATCGAAAGATTGTAATTACCATCCTAATCAATAAATGTGCAGAAAATAGGAGGGAAAGAGGACACTGACATATATAAATTTGAAGCAGAATTCACAGTAATTACATATATATTATAAGGATAACAATTACAACAATACTCTTGAAGCTGAACATCTATAACAAGAAAGCAACCTAAAAATTTAAATTTCATATCTTTTTGTCCTTTATTTTCACAATCTTTCAGATTCCATGCACATCTAAATTGACCATATGGAGAGGAGGGGAAAATATATGCATATTTGGATCCCCACTCTGAAATATAATTCTGGTGAACAAGATTCTTATAGTGATGAATTGGTATATAGGATATGGACATGAAAAAGAAGATAACATCTCAGAAACTTCTCCGGTGACACTAGAATTATATTTCCAGTAGAGTTGGTGAAGTTGAGCACGGGGTACTTTTAAGACAAGTGTAATGGACAAACAGGTTCCAAATAAATGTAGTTTCCTAGGACCTTATGTTCAAGAGCAGAAGTGGATTCAAGATTGTGCGCTCTTTGAAATATGAGTTCAGAATTTATATTTATACAACATTTTAGGATTTCTCACATATATATTAAGGTTTTAAGCTTAAAAGGGTGGGTTAAATTGAACCCATCCTTAATATTATGTGTCCACCCCTGCTCAAGATATGACTCGGGGCAGACACAAACTAAGAAAAGAAAGATGATCAGAGAGAATTGGCTAGACTGCTGAATTCAATGGACAGGTAAAGGTGTTCTGATGTTATGTTTGAGGTCACTAGATGTGTCGATGTGCTCGACACCAACATTGGTAACCGAAGTGTCAATAAAGTGCACCGGCGCTCGAGGTAATAGTTCCCACCATGGAAGATGATTTAGCAGCTAAGCTCGAGGCTCTTGCATAGCTGGCTGGAGCAGCACGCCCAGATGCTGTAAAATATGCTCCATTCAACATAAGGTCTCCCTCTGATCTCCAGTTCCAGTGCCTCCATGATCCTTCCCATGGTTCCACTCTTTTCGTCACCTACTTACCCCAATTCCATAAAGATCAATAATTTAGTAAAGATTTAGTTAGGACCTTCTTGTTAGAAGTCCACTCAGAGTACTATGCCCCGAGTCTTTTCTCCGAAAAAATTAGTCCGAGTTATTTGGTTGTACCAAGTTTTTGACTTACCTCTTTGGCAAAAGGATTCACTGGTGCAAGGTATCTGTTGCCCTGGCTGTTAATTGTAGGATCAGCACTACCACCAATGGCATACATCTCCCAGTGTGTGTAGTCATTGTTCACCACATGGAAATAACCATGCCTACATCTGCGTATTAATTATGCTGATTGTTAGTCCAAGACAACATGACAAAGTCCATATAACAACAACAGTAGTTATATTGCACATCTCAGTCGAATATTATGGCAAAGACTCGAGATCAGTCCATTTTTTACTAAATTAGAAGAATTGAAAAAAGACTTAATATTTTCACATTGATACCTTGGCATTCTCTGGATGAGACCCTCCCCAAAATGGTTGAAAGCTATAGTTACCTGCATAACCTTATCTCTGACATAGGAGTCACTGTGCCCCAATAAAATCACCTGCACATAAGTTGGGTTATGAATTATTATTGTTTGAACTAAAAGTGACACACTAGAAGGCTTAGTTGAAAACTGACCTCATTGTGATGGGTGAAGTAATTGTTTGAGATGGTAATTGCAGTTGAACCCATGATAGCATCAACAAGACCATCAGCACAATTAGAGAGAGAGTTGTGATCGACCCAAATATGGCTCGAACCAAAAATGGAAATGGCGTCACCATCAGCCATAGTCCTCCAACCATAATGTGATGGTGAGCTTCGAACCATGGCATTACCAGTTGGTTTACAATCATGAATATGAAGACCATGAATGATGATATTAGTAACAAACTGGATAGTAATACAAGCCCCATACGCGATATGCACGTTCACACCACGAGCATCAATTGTCTTGAAACTGTTCATGATCAATTCTTGCTTAAGGGTGATGAGCATGCTACGTTTAAACACTATCCACAATGGTTCATCTTGAATTACAGCATGACGAAGTGTTCCAGGTCGGGGATTTACAGGGTCGTCGTCACCTGCGTCGGTCACAACATAAAACCTGTGTACAGAGATGGGTTCAGGATTTTGAGTCTTTCTATAGATATGAAAGCTATATATTCCGGTTGAACCCGCTCTAAACATACCTGCCATCTCGGCCACCAATGGCATTGCGTCCAAAGCCAATTGAACAGTCGGCTAAGCGTCTGCGATTACGTTGCCATTTGCGATCGCATCGCCAACAATCATCAATAGGATTTCCCGTCATACATGAGAAGTAGCCCAGTTTCCTCCTCTCTGTGCTATTTCTAATGCTCCTGTGTAATCCCTCCATTTATTATTTTAATTTTCTTCCTATAATGTTCTCATCATGAAGTAACTATATAAAGTAATAGTAGTAAAAATTTAGATCATATAATCTTTTAAGAAAGGTGTCTAACTGTCAAGTCATCAAAGACTAACTAAAATGAAATGTAACTAGTATAAAACTTCTCTCCGATGCTTCAGGTCTCATTCAAATTAATTCCTTTAATTTCAATTGTTCAATTTTGTCGATCAATATTTACCGGGCAATGTAACAATTGATTTGGTGCAAGATATTTTGATTCATTAAATTCTAATTCCAAATTATGTACTCAGTTGAAACAAAGCTAAGGTTTACATGTGACTACTTTGAGGGGAGTAAGTTGACCCACTCAAAAATGTCTTTTATGGGAAAGTTAATATATGAATGTAATCTGAAAATATAAAAAGAAATACGGTCCATACGGAAATATAGTACTTATTTCCATCATTCCATGTAATAAAAATAAAGAAAATCTAGACTAAATGCACATGCAAAGGTGGGCAGATAAATGCACGATGTGTCGGTAGGAGAGATTATTTATTGATTAGCCTAAAGTCATTTAATATATGGTGATGGGCTTTGTCAGTACAGCCAGCTGCTTGCATTTCTTTCTGATTTTGCTGGAATTGAGCCAAGATCTAATCTCTTTCTTACTATTGAACTAACTTATTAGACCATCTGCCAGGCTGGGACAGGAGACAAAGACAGTGTGATCAGAAATTTTATGTGGCCTACAATAAGTGGGGATGTGAATTAGCCAAGTTCATTGTCAAAGATCACTCTACGTGGCTCCTCTTGCGAATATATATGTTTCCAAGAGATTTTGTATTTCATAAACAATTAGAAGGAAATATTTTGCGTATAAATTGGAATTGACTAATAGTCAAATCTCTCTCTACTTTTGAGTTGCTATAGCAAGAATAAGGTTACGAAGAACATATTATATAACATAACATGAAAAATATTGATTCCAAGAAAAACTTGGCCGTTATAGATGGTGAGTGTTATAACTAATTATTGTATATAGGCCTGAAACGGCTCATTTGTGTCGTTTTATCTGTTTGATCATCTTAACAGACCCGCTGACCCGCCAATCCACCCTCCCCCACTCTGAGTCATCTTAACAGACCCGCTGACCCCGCCAGTCCACCCTCCCCCACTCTCAGTCTGTCTGGGGGCTCGGTCAATTTTTGGCCCAAAATACGTCCGAGCCCCGGGTACACCCCGAGAACCATGGGTTAACACCCACTAATTTGACCCAAAAATGACTTGGTCGCGCCGTTTCAGTCCGATATAGTAGCATAAATATCTAAAACCTAAACTCTCTACAAAATTATAATGAGGAATAGTAACATGACTATGGATGGATAAAGCAAACCCAAAATAGAACATACATTATAATGTGCACCTTGAGCCTCTACAAAAAATTTGGACATACATGAATGAAGAAGACTCGAGATAGTATCTAATGTGCTTGTGATGAGCAAATCTCCCAACAGGGACATGTGAAGAACAAGTGGATTAAGTTAGGGGAAGGGAATGCAACTTATAACTTATCTAACATGGCCTTTCTAATCATGATAATTAACATTAATCCAAAAAAGTACTAGGGAGTTTTGGACCAATGCTGACAACATCATTATACCAGATTGGCTGTCTGATAAAAGAATTATACCCTTTAAGACTCAGCCTTCCAACTGGATAGTGGATATATAATATGAATGGGGATCAACACGAAGTAAATCAAAAATTAGTATGGATTAAAGAAATAGATATTATACCTAATTTAACTCTAAATAATAGCTCATGACACAAAGATTGTCTAACACGATATAAAAACATCATCCCATCCCTAAAGAGTCAATCAGGAATTCAACAGTGTCTATAGTCGATTTTACAACACATTATTCAAAGAGATAAATTTACAGGATTAGTGAGTCGATTTTTTTCAATTTATATCCGGTGTTCGATACATGCATTAGAGCTTAACAGTAGAGTCCACCGGAAGCGGTCCTACCCAAAAAAGTTCCGTAAGCAGGATTCTAAACCAAGAACACTAATAAGGAAGGATTAATCTCATCCGTTGCACCACTTTCTTTAGTGACGGTGAGTTTCTTTAATAATAATATTAAGTTAAATAATTCTTGGCTATGTGGCATTGCATGTGCAATATAATATGCCTGATAGGCAGTCTCATGATAAATCAGTAACTTCTTTTGAGTGTCAGCAGTTGATGAATTCTGAAATGGAATCACAGAAGAACGGATGGAAGCACAGGGAATTGTATGGGAACGGTTTGGTAGGTGGGGCTATTAAAGATAACTATGGCATTGCTGTTAATTTTGTGGGTGATGTACATCCTGTGAGTGTTTTTTTACTTGTCAGAAATTCTGGATAGCTTTATTAACTGAAAAAAAAATTTGATATAGAGCGATTTTTTCTGTTTTAATAGATTTTACATAGTGCGAATTCAAATTAATTGAATTAATAGATTACAAATATCAAATAATCAAACTAATTTTGAACCACATTTGCCATTATTAGTAAAAGTCGATCTTTCCTAATGAGATTCTACAATTATGGATACTCTTTGGAAAATATACTTTTTTATGAAGGAGTAATGATTGAAACTTTTTTATTAGAAAACTTAATAGCTTAATTGATTGAGTAAGCTTTCATTTGTCAGTAAGAGTTCAATTTCCAACCTTCCATTCCTCTCTTCTTCCTCTTCCCCCAATAAAAAGACAACTCCTTTATTCACTTAGCCCCTTCAATATATCTTATGTAGTACGAATTCGAATTTGGTGGATGAAAATATTATAATTAAACAAAAAAGAAGTAGTTGTAGAGTTTAACATGTCAAATTTAGATTTCCATTTAGTATGATATTATATTTATAAACTTCACCAACTATACATATATATGTGTGCAAAAAGAATAATACATTTATTTGCATAATATGATTTTCCATCGAAGCATGTTCAATTGAAAGACTAGCACCGTCACTGGGTGTGGGGGCGCTTTTTGTATCTCTATTCAAGGTAGTTGGAATTATTTTTCCTAAAATGGTTCTACAAAAGAGTAGTGAAGTGATGAATGCAGTAAATATTCGACACCCTTTAATTGTAAATAATTAAATAAGCCTATTAATGGAGTGTATCATTTACTGAATACACATGAATGATGAAAGGAGGAGGTGGTCGTTGTGATATGAGGAATATTTTTTCATTAATTAAATGCCAGTAAAGCATTTTTGTGTGAAGCGGAAAGAACGATGGTAAGCATTAAGTTTGTTAGTTCATATCTAAAAAAACTCACATATTCACCATGGAAGAAATGGCAGCTGGATCATCTACTGCATGTTCATGCGTGGGTTCATCGTTCCGACTGAACCTGCAATATTTAAATCAGGTAGAATTTAAAAGGAAAATGTGATCGCAGTCATAGAGATTAAAAAGATATTTGCAGAACCAATCAATCGAAATCTTCTCCGACTCAATTATGCGCAAAAATGACAGTGATAATGCGGGAAATCAAATTGAAGTTAACCTGTTCATCATAGTCGAATTCCTTAACCCCTGAAACTGCTTTGCTTCTTCAATACTGACAATGAAAATTTTAAATAAAAAAGGATGTTAAAAAGTAGCAGAAACAGAGTCGATAAGAATGAAGAACATTCCAGGACTATTTAAATTCCATAGTCAAACTACGCCAAAAAAACAGAATCAGTGATCGTAACAATGGCGCAAATTCCATCAAATCTAGAGTTGAAAATGCCAAAATTTAACGAAAAGCAATCAAAATATAACATAATCAAAAGTGCTAAGAATGGCGCAATTCCAGGCTTAAATGCGAAAATTAATTTTACATTTGAGTTCAAATGAGGAGTTTCATCACATTGTAGAAAAATATACTTTCACATTGCAGTGAAATTAGCTACTGAAGACAGACTTAATTACCTGTTATCGGCAGACGTATTGATGAATAGTATCAAAACAATAAGCAATGGAACAAAACAGAAACATGATGATCTCAAAGCAGCCGCCATAGCGAGCTTCGCAATGGAGAATGTGATATAATGTAGCTGATTTAATTAAGAAATGAGTGAAAGAAAAAGGTTCAATGGTGGAAACGTTTTATAGTGAAGCAAGAGACAGAGGTACCATTCATTAGTTGTCCAATTTTTTGATGTTATTTCTTTAAGTTTTGTGCACGTCTACAAAATATTCTACACTATCAGATAAACTTGATTTGAAGGTTACTTAATTTAAAAAAAAAAAAAAAAATTATGTAAATAATTGAATAACCTGCAATAGCAGGTCAAGTTGACTGATAATGTATGATGGATAGACATTTTAATATTTTTAAATATTATTTTGACTAAAATGCTTCCTATATTAAGTGATCATTATGGCAAATAACTATGGGAAGAAAGTGGGAATTTTGTTGCAGCATTATCATTTCACTCTTAATGCCATTATTTGGCAAAGTAATCACGTTCCGTGACTGCATTTTCACCTTCCATAACTCCCATTTCATTGGTGATTTATGATCCATTAAATATAATAGTTAGTGATGGTAGAATATGAATATGAGTTTTATATAACTTCCACGTTATTCATCTATTATCCTATTCATTATGTTGGTGTAACTCATGTAACTCTTGTAGCTTATGAAACCTTTAAGTCATTGATATTCTCTCTTTATTGCTATCATTCATTCTTATATTCATTGTATGGAAGACTTCCTCTCCTATAAATACAGGTGGTCTTGCAAGGATTTGACATACAAGATAATAGAGAATTCACAAAAAAGTTAATAAAAAGAGAGTTTGCTAGTTAAAGAGAGGTGTTCTTTTTGTGGAGCTTTGAACTCATCAACTATTGTTCAGAGTTGTTGACTTATTGCGAGAAGACAGTTGTATCCTGGAGGGGATAAGTCAAGAAGATTACTGCTGAACCGGTGAAACATTTGCTGCAGTGGGCTTGAATTTCCTTAAAGAGAGCGAGATATCGCGCATCAACCGAAGAAGAAGAAGATAGTCTTTTTATTTTCTTCACTTGTAATTTTCAGTTGTAAGTTTATCGTAATTTCACCAACAATTTTAAGGAAATTCAATAGCAATAACTGAAAATCTGCGGATGTCAAGATAGGAGATCTCAATAAGCCATTCCGATTTAAAGGTAATCATTTCAAAAGGTGGAAGGGTAAAGTGTTTTTCTATTTAAATTTTCTCAATGTTGCTTATGTGTTAACTGAGAAGAACCCAAACAAAGTAGATAACTCTTCCATGACCGACGATGAACTTATCTCTCTTCAAGAGAAAGTTGGAAAATACGATGATGACTCATACAAGTGTCGGTACTTTTTACTTAATTGTCTATCGGATAATTTTTATGATTATTATGATAGAACTTACTCTAGTGCAAAGAAAAAATTGAAAAGCCTTGCAGAGTAAATATGACACTGAGGAGGCGGGAGCGAAAAAATATGCGGCTAGTCGATTTTTTCATTTCCAAATGGTGGACAACAAATCATTGATAGAACAAGCTCAAGATTTCATAATGATTGTTGGCGAGCTCAGGTCCGAGGAAGTTAAAATTGGAGAGATAACCTTATTGTTTGTAGCATAATAGATAAACTTTCACCTTCGTGGAAGGAATTTCAAAAAAATTATGCGCCACAAGCAAAAGGAAACTTCTCTTGAGACTTTGATAATGAGAATCCGCATAGAAGAAGAAGAAGAAGAAGAAGCAAGGGGACAAGATGCACTTTTGCAAACAGAAGAGAACAACATCACGCCGAAGGTAAATTTAACTTCTTCAAATAATGCTACCCCCGAAACTAACAAAAATACTACTTTGAAGCCTAAGAAGAAAAAATTCAAGAAAAATGATGGTAGAAATCCCAAGAACAGTAATGGTGAAAATAACCAAGCAAAAAATCAACATGTACAACAAAAAGGACTATGCTTTGTTTGTGGCAAGAGTGAACATATTGCTTGATTTTGCAGATTTCAAAAACGCAAGCCTACACTTAAGGCAAACGTTATCGAAGAACCATTTGTGGCAGTGATAACAGACATTAATATGGTGAAGAATGTTGATGGATAGTAGGCTGACTCTGGTGCAAACCGTCATGTCTGTTGTAACAAAGACTGGTTTAAAAAATATATAAATTTTGAGGAGCCCAAAACCATCATACCTGGAGATTCACACACAACTCAAGTAATTGAAATGGGAGATGTCGAGTTGAAGTTTACTTCTGAAAGGGTATTAATCTTAAAAGATGTACTTTATACTCCTATGAGAAAAAATTTGATGTCTAGTTTTCTTCTTAATAAAGCAGGTTTAAAACAGATTATTGAATCTGATCAGTATGTAATTATTAAAAATAATGTTTTTCGGGAAAAGGGTATGCATGTGATGGTATGTTCAAGTTGAATATTGAAATGAATAAAACATCTTTGAATGTTGAAATGAATAAAACATCTACTTCTATTTATATGTTTTCTTCTACTAATTTTTGGCATGCTCGTTTGTGTCATATAAATGATCGTTATGTGGGAATCATGAGTAACGTGAAATCGGGATAGCCCAAGACTGTAACGTGCTGGCTATAACGCTCATGTCAACACCTTAACTAATATGTATAAGCAGTAACCTTTTATTTCCGTTAACCAGTCATAGTTCAAGTCTGGGACCACTTCGACTCTAGAGTAAAAGTTACTATTTTACTAAGTGGAGGTTCAATACAGAGTACACATTTTGAGTACACATTTATTATGCATGATAGTTTTTCTTTAACAAGTAGACTTCTTATAAATATTAAAATGAGTGGGGTTGATGGATAAACATTTTAATATTTTTTAATACTATTTTGTCTAATAATGCTTCCTCTATTAAGTGATCACTGTGGCAAATAACTATAGGCAGAAAGTGAGAATTTTGTTGTCATTATGGTGACAGTTTGGTCTGTTTCTTTGTTTACTGTTGGAGCATTATCATTTCACTCTTAATGCCATTATTTGACAAAGTAATCATGTTCCATGACTGCATTTTCAGCTTGCGTAACTCCCATTTCATTAGTGATTTATGGTCCATTAAACCTAATAGTTAGTGGTGGTAAAATATGGATATAAGTTTTATGTAATTTTTACTTTATTCATTCATTATCCTATTTTTTATATTGATGTAACTCATGTAACTTTTGTAGCTCATGAAACCTCTAAGTCATCGATATTCTCTCTTTACTACTATCATTCATTCTTATATTCATTGCATGGAAGATTTTCTTTCCTATAAATAGAGATGGTTTTGCATGATTTGACACATAAGATAATATATAGAGAGTTCATGAAAAAGTTTTAAAAAAGAGAGTTTGCTAGTTGAAGAGAGATATTCTTTTTGTGAAGTTTTGAACTCAATTCTTGTCCAGAGTAGTTGAGTTATTGTGAGAAGGTTGTTGTATTCTAGAGGGGACAAATCAAGAAGATTACCGTTGAACCGGTGAAACATTTGCTGTAGTGAACTTGAATCTCCTTAAAGAGAGTGAGATATCAACGCCTCAACCAAAGAAGAACAAGATAGTCTATTTATTTTCTTCACTTATAATTTTCAGTTGTAAATTTATTGTAATTTCACCAACAATATAAAATATTTGGTATACAAAACGTAAACTCTATTAAGTTTAAAAAGTGTATTACTCATTAAGCTTAATGAGTAATAAACTTTTTAAACTTAATAACTATATTTACGCGTTACATAAATTAGTTAATTTTAAGTTTTATCCATTTCAGTGTGCCGTGCATATCATCAGTCTTTTAAGGTTTTTGCTATTCTCTTTTTATAATTGAATTGACATTAATCACAAGAATATTTGTTTAAACCTTTTCTATCTTCTAAGTTTGCAAGTGTCCTTACCTATGCATGTTCGACTTAGCACATTCTTTAAGAAATATTTTCTCAATTTTAAATTATTCGTTCCAAATTTTTTAATTTAATTTCTCATTTTATATCTTTTTTCATTAATCAAAAAGAGACAAAAGAATTCTTCCATGTTTTACCTTTCCATTAATTATCTTTCTTTAAATTAAATTATAAACATCATTTAATAGGGGTACTATGGTAAACTAGTCATGTTATTAATTACTCTCTGTCCCAAATTACTCGTCCTAAATTGAGATGACACATTGATTAATAATAATAATTAATAACATGACTAGTTTACCATAATACCTCTATTAAATGATGTTTACATTTTAATTTGAAAAAAAAAAAGTAATTAATGCAAAGGATAAATATGAAAAAAAAAAAAGTTGTCTCTTCTTGATTAATGAAAAAGACAAGTAAATTGAGAAATTAAATTAAAAAATTTGAGACGGATAATTTGGAACGGAGGAAGTAATTTTCTTAATCAATATATCATCTCAATTTTGGACGGGTAATTTGAGACGGAGAGAGTAATAAGTTAAAGCATAATTTTACTATATCACTTTTATTAATTATAAGTCTTCTAAATTTAATAACAAAAATAAAATAGATACAAAATAATAAATTACCTCTTGATTTTCTAAACTAAACAAGTAAAATTAGACAATTATTTTTATTAATTAATCTGCGAGAGATACTAATCTATAGGATAACTTTATTTATCACATCCCTTCTATCAAACTACCCCTTAGAGCTAAACGGTGTGTTCAGCCTCCGTTCACTTTTTATTTGTCACAATTTTTCTAATTTTATTTGTCATTTTAACAAATAAAAAAAAAAAAAAAAAGACAATTTTCTTTTCCTATCATTATTTTTTTTTTTTCAAATTAATCCCAAGGCACAATAGTAAACATCATTTTGATAGGATTACTGTAGCAAAATAGCCATGTCAACAATTAATTTTTTAATGAATTTATCAAGTTAAAATGTACTCACAAGTAAAAATCGATAAAATAGTCATGTCAATAATTATTTTTTAACGCGTATATCAAGTTAAATGTGACAAGTAAAAATCGATGAAAAGAGTATAAAAGGTTGTAATTAACAATACTCCCTTCGTCTCAAACCACCCGTCTCAAATTGAGGTGACACACTGATTCAGAAAAATAATAAATAACATGATTAGTTTATCATAGTATCCCTATTAAATAATGTTTACATTTTAATTTAAGAAAAAATTAATTAATGCAAAGAGTAAAACATGGAAAAAAAATTTAGTCTCTTCCTTATTAATGAAAAAAAATAGTAAAATGAGATATCAAATTAGAAAATTTGAGACGAATAATTTGAAACGGATGGAGTATTTAGCTTATATAACTAAGTACCTAACTAATGGCCACCAACTTAATTAAGCCCATTAATTATTAATTTATGAGTCATTCTCTCACGTGTCAATGCGTCGGTAACTCACATGCCAGACACAGCATGCTTGTCTGCCAAATTAAATTCCACCACATCACCGCAACAGTCTGTGGGGACCACTCAGTATACGTTAGATAAAAATTTGGAGAAACAACACTTCAAATTAAATTATTTTCATGAAAATGTCCATAAAATTTAAATTTTACTTTCTAATCATTTCAATTTGTTGGCTTGTTTTATACGGTTTCTACACACATTCTATATAGTTTCTATATATATCTTATACATATAAATATTTTATAAGAAAATTATACAATTTCGATACACAATTTATATAATAATTGCACTTTTTTTTCACATTATATACAACAATTATATAATTTTTATACACTTTCTAGATATTTTATATATATATTTATACATACACATATTTGATAGAACTATATAATTTCTATACATATATATTATATAGATATATATTCTACATGATAATTATATCGTTTTTATATCATTTTATTTAACTATTATTTCTAAACAATAAAAAAAATATAGAATATTTTTCAGTTAAAAACTTTATAGCAGAAAAAAAATTGAAGTATTTTTAAAAAGATCTAATGGTCAAGTTGAAACTGTATCAGTATTGTATTATATAGGGATTATATCAACATCGTATATAGATTGTATTTTAACTATATGAGTCAAAGTGACCCAAATTAGGAATGACTATAAAGTGAAATTTTTTTATTCAACTGGCCATTTTTTGATAAAATTTCAAACTTAAGCTATTTATTTTTAAAAATGCTATACAATGTCGTTTTTCCTAAAAATTTACTCTCATCCGATGTTTATATCCAGATATTGAAGGTAACATAATTAACAATTTTATACATAGTCAAATACTGATAACATATTTTTCTACATGTAAAAATAAAAATACACATTTTAATTTATTAAAATTAATAATCGAGTCATATATCATGATGTCAAAAAATCAATAAAAGTTATGGCAAAGTAATCCCATGTTATGCAGCCGTTTTTGTTAGAGAGCATTTTACTCCGAGGTGGGACTTCCCACTCCAATGGGAATCAGATTTAGTTGAAATATGACTTTATTATTGTAGTCAAAGTTGAAGAACCCTGCACTGCACCTCTTGAATTATTGGTGCATATATGTACAATATTGTTAAATGTTAAAGACGGTATGTACTATGTGATCCCAATTGCTACACTATAACTTTAGTTCAAACTATATATTTATCATAAAAATTCAAGTAATACGTATAACTAATTAACTCCGAATAATTAATAATTTAAAATATTAAAATTGATTGACTATTATAATTTCACTTGTGTCCGAGTAAAATGGGATAAAGGGTGTATTTGTTTACACTATAATTCTTGTAGCAAAGGTTGAATTTAAGGGTGGCGGCTTACAATATATAGTTACAAGAACATGAAAAAACCTAATTACTAGAGCTGTTAATAAAACTTATTTGCTCATGGAGTGATTTAGGGTCTCTCAAAATTTACTACTACTATAGGGAAAAAAATAAAAAATAGTCAAAGTACTTTTCCAGATAAACTGCAAATATGTTCCAATAACAGACCTAAGTCAACATCACCTCTTTAATGAATTACTATTCTGTATTTGACTTTCCACTTTTTACTTGTCCTACATATCTAAGTCCCACTAGTCAGACATTTGAATTAAAAGCATTTTTTTGGAGGGGAAGAAATGATCTCCCATGATCCATAAGAAGAAAATGATTCTATAGAAGTTTTTATGGGAGAAGAACCATATAAAGGATCTTAACAATTTTAGCTAGCTAGGATCGTTTGGTAGGAGGGATAAGGATAAATAATCCCAGAATTAATTTAGAAGAGAGACTTATTTGATGTTTGATTAGAACAAAATGCGCGGAATAACTCATCCTGAGAATAGTTATCTCGAGATTGTAGTTATTATTCTTCCACTGGTTCACTTATATGTAATGTACCACAAGTCTACGATTCATGTATAATGAATACACAAATTATTCATTCATTATACACTGCTTGTGACTAATTGTGTAAAAAATAAATATTACATTATGTGAGACGTTAACTATGGTGGATTTGAGAAAGATAACGATAGATCGAAGAAGTATTATGGAGTAGTAATTAAACAGGACATGTCGCACCTTGCATGCAGCTCACCGAGGAATATATATATATAAAACTCCAATGTCATTCATGAATTCACCATCCCAACTAAATCTTGGTATGCCAACAAGTATATACACAGTAATATGCTTATTCAATAGTTTTGACTTCACACTTTGTCATATCCATTTTGTACAACTCAAGTTGTCTCGTGCAAACGAATATGGCCCGTTTGGACAGATATATAACAATTTTATATCTCGTGCAAACAACAGTTTTGATTTGAATATATGTCTGCTTCATTTGTATATATGTAAATTTCATATTTACAATTTTTTTTTATTTTGTATATATGTATCTAAAACTGTCATTTATTTTGTCTATGAATTGTAAATATGAAATTTAGACTAGAAAGTTAGTAATAGACACTCTACGGTTACAAAGATAGTTTTTATTATTTGTAAAATCTATTGTTTGTATATCTGTATATTAGTTTACATAAATTTGATATTTGTGTATCTGTTGTTTGTATATATATATATATATATATATACATATATGCAAATGAAGTATACATATATTCAAATCAAAACTGTCATTTATTATTTGTATATCTGTATATACAAATTTGAATGTTGTTTGTAAACAATATAGCAAACGAAATATACATATATTCAAATCAAAATTATTGTTTATTATTTATATATCTGTTGTTTGTATATCTATATATACAAATTTGAATGTTGTTTGTAAACGAAATATACATATTTGTATATCTATTGTTTGTATATATGTATATACATATATGCAAACGAAATAAACATATACATATATATTTATTATTTGTATATCTGTTGTTTGTATATATGTATATACAAATTTGAATGTTCTACATAATAACAAATTTGAATGTATATGCATATATGCACTCTAAAACTGTATATATCTACATATGCATTATTTTTCAAAATGTATATGTGAAAGTTAATTGTATATACATATATGTAAATTGTATATATATATATATATATATATATCAAAACTGTATATACATACATACACTCTAACTCTGTATATATATATATGCATGTATTATTCTACGGAAAAAAAAGTACACGTATCTACATATATTGAAACAAATATGTATATTGACCAACAATTCTGTTTTATGAGAATATATACAAAAAGACCTCGTAATCATTGTCAATTTCATTGCTTCCCTTTTTAGATTTAGATATCTTAAAATATTTTTTCCTTTCCACCTTACTAGAAGATGCAAAATTCTTTCCCTTTTTTTTTGTTAAATTATCCGTAAAAATGGGGAAGTGACTTACATAATATATAAAAATTTATATTATAAAATAAAAATCCACAGAAATAAAAAAAATTATAAAAACGGGGGAGTGCTCCCCCTTTTTTATTTTTTTTTGTAAAATATATGAACAATGAAGAAATTTAAAAAATAACTAACGTAATATATAAAAATTTTAAAAAAATTAAATCTAATGTCAATAAATATCCTAAACTAATTTTCTATGGTGAAAAATTCGCAAAAACGATTTATCATAGAGAAATCAAGGATTCTATTTTGTGATATTAGAGTGACTTTGAGAGAAAATAAGGAGAAAAAAGTTGAAGAAGATCTCTTGAATAATCATGTATTATGATGTTGCCAATATTGTCGTTTCTTTAATTTAAAATCAAGGATACTACAGTAATTTTGAGAGAAAATTAAGAAAAAAATAGTTGAAGAAGATATCATCAAAAATATTGTGTTTTGATATTCCACTGTTGCCTTTTTTTGAGTCAATAGGATAGAGAGAGAGTAAAAAGAAAATACCAAAAATAAATATATGAGAGAGAAAATTGATATATACAAATCTTAATATATTTGTATAAAGGGCTCACAAAAAAATCTAACTTTTAACTACCAAATGACTATGAATTGTAATTTTTTAAAACATGAACCATATCTTGTAATTAATATAGTATTTTGTCTATGATATGTAATTTTTTCTTTTTTTTTTTGGCTTGTAAGCCAAAAGCTAGAAATTCTAGTTTTTGGCTTTTGGCTTATTTATGCCTTTTTAGCTTAAAATAAAGTGTTTTTAAGCACTTTAAAAATTTATTCAAATACTATTTTTGACTTAAAAGCACTTAAAATAAGCCCATCCAAACAGAGGCGAACTCAGGATTCGAAGAATGCGGGTACACTATTATCTTTACATAAGTCACTGACTAGTCAATAGAGATTTAAGCAATGACAAAAATACAAATAGATAGGCTAAATATGAATTTTATGGTAATACATAAACCTTTAACTCAATATAAGCAAATCACTGTAGTAGCCTAGTGGAAAATGGTTTATTCTTTAAACAACATGTCCAGGGTTCGACTCCCTACTGCCCATTTTTGTTGTTAAAAATCATAACAAATAATAAAACAAAAAAAATTGCAAAAGTTAACATGAAAACTGGAATCAAACCTAGGTCATTTATGTGAGAAACTCAACAAGAACCAACGCGAAGTACTTGCAAAAGTTAACATGAAAACTGGAATCAAACCTAGGTCACTTATGTGAGAAACTCAACAAGAACCAACGCGCTTTGTTGTTAAAAATCATAACAAATAATAAAACAAAAAAAATTGCAAAAGTTAACATGAAAACTGGAATCAAACCTAGGTCATTTATGTGAGAAACTCAACAAGAACCAACGCGAAGTACTTGAAAACTGGAATCAAACTTATGTGAGAAACTCAACAAGAACCAACGCGCCTGAAGTACATTGGTGTTAAAAAAAGAAATATGAAAATAAAATTTTCTCAGTTCCAATTCAAGGAAAAACATTAACTAAAAAATAAAAGATTAATCATCCGGAGAATTGGAGAAAGTGGACAATGATAATTATATGCTAACGATTTGCATGGTGTGCCTATTTTGCCTTTATTTATTTATTTTTGGAAGAAATAAATAATAAAAAAAAGACTTTATCCATGAAGTGATTTAGCGAAGCCCACACTGGGTTACTTCCTTATAAAACCTATCTGGCATATGGATATTATTGCAAACCACCATGTGACACATTTAATCCATGTTTCTTGCTGTCCTTAGTTTCTCCACAATTATGCAATAAGTTTAAAAATGGTAAAGAAAGATACAAGTGCTGTGATACATTTTGTTATGAAGGAATTTAATTTGATTGAGTAGAACAAAATTAACAGGGTGGTAGAGTCACTTATTTTCTTTGTGGAACGAGAGTTTGAGCAGTACCAAGTGTAAGAACTTCAACATCTGAAATAGCCGCGAGATACTCTAAAAACTTGCTTCTCGAGTATTTCAAGTAAAATAATGGCAGTCCACTATGCGTGGTGTCTCGAAAAGGATCAGACCACAGAGGTCTATTACAAATTTTCAAAAAAAAAAAAAAAAATTTATAACCGTTGTGTCTCTGTTTTTGTTTTTGCCTCTGCTAACCCTTGAGTGCACAAATTTTCAATCAATTTTTCCGATTTCAACTCAAATTCTTTACTTTTTCAACTTAAATCAAATATTGTCCAAAGACCCATTCATGGGCCTCTTAGAATAAACTTTTAAGGACCAAGAGTACTGTGGTCTGTGATGGTGACTAGACTAGAGCATGTCGGCATTGTTAGCTATTACAAGACCTCACTACATAACAGCTCAGAAGTACTTTTTATGTAGTATAACACAAATTGTGCACAACCATTTAAGTTGTCCAACAACAATGGCACAGACACAGAGATGTTTTTCTTTTTTGTTTTGTTTCTACCCGGTGTCAAGTACCGACTTTGGGGCTCCAACTATATTGGATTTAGTCTGCAAAAGTCCATTACATGAAATTCTCCTTGTCATGATTTTTTTCATTCTCATGACTCGAACACAACCAGTTGTGAGCAGTCTTTGGACAGTAGCTTTCGCATAACTCGTTCTATATCAGGAATGACGGAGAATGCCTTGAGACTGTCTACGGAAGCAAAGATGTTTCTTCTTCAATATCTGTTTTGATGACAATATTACTAGCATTGGAGAAAGGTTCTTTAGGTTCATCACTTACATTGTTTCACCCCATCATACACTGATGTTTCTGATTGCTACAGATCACAGGTTATCTCGCAGCTAAGATATCCAAGAGAAAAATATCTTGATTCTACATTAATTCAATAAGAGACCTGTTACTACATCAGTCTGCCACGATCCTCTTTCTCGCGTTGATATTAAAGTATCAAAATCCACAACTCACTCAACTTCATGCTACGGATAAGTAATGGTCACTATAATCATCCAGAAACAATAGCTTTCAAGATGAGCAGTTTTCTCCTCCAGTTCAGCGATCAACCAACTGAAATAAGCAAACAATTTCAAAAAGAAAAAAAAAATAGATCAGTACAGTGATATGGTGTGGAGTTCAGCAATCAATCAGTATTGGTCAGAGAAAGTGATATAGCGTGGAGTTTGAATATCTGTAAAGAAAAATGACTTGCCCGAAAGGGGGAAAAGTCTGTTTCCCCTTTTTGGTAGAAAATGTTTTCAAGTAACCAAATACCAAATGATTACCTTGTGAAAAAATTATTTTTGAGTCAATACTGAAGGTACATTACAATTTTAACTTCTTAAAAATGTAGACTAAACACATAATGTAAGGTATGCGCTTCAAAATATAAAGCAGACACATCACAGAAATATTTCAGTAACACAACAATATGGGATAATTCACTAAGAAGGACAACTATTAAGAGAAACTAGCAAAAGAATGAAGAGGAAAGGGATGCTCATCAAGCTGGAAAACATGTCATGTTAGGAACTAGTCAACCTAAAATTACAGACAGACATACCTGCTAAACATCTTTGTATAGCAACTGAAACTTTGGTATTCTCTCTGGGGGAAGGGGACAAGTCACTATGAGCTTGCCTTTCATGGCCCCTCTAAATATTGCCTGCTTACAAACAGGGATGCCGAGCAATTAGAAATTACTCCACACGCATGATTTGTGAAAAAAAATTTAAGCATCAGATAAAGTATAACAGTCAGGTGTTCTATCAAATTGTGAACTAACTGACAAAAGTCCAAAGCTACCAAATTTTATCAGAACCTAAATTTTTAACTAATGGTTTAAGTTGATTCACGAAATAGTTGCTAGAATCACTAGCAACTCCGCAAATTAGGATATCTCGCTTCAGATTTTGACAAGTTGAAAATCTTTACAACCTGAAGACAGCTTGATTTAACTAGACTTAATGAGCTTTATTCAACACCTGATGCCTCATTGGAGGTGAAAACATATTAAAAAAATCCGAGAACCTCAAATTTGAGGATGTCAATATATGAAGACTTGTGTCATGACACATTGTATTTGCCTCTATGCAAGAATTATGGCAAGGTAAAAATTTCTATGCATAATTTTTTAGGCTTCTTAGAGGAACATACTCCTTGAAAGAAAGAAATTTGTTCTTGCCTTATGGAAAAGGGATCTCAAACTATCGATTTTATTTGATAACCGAGAAAAACCCTGAGCCCAATGGACCATAGTTCGAAATTCAGGAGATAATAAGCCCACCCCTATACCTTTGTCCACCTAAATACTAGGCTTTTTTATGAGGTAGTGTTAGAAACTGTGATGTGCGCCTGACCCATACATCATTTGTTGCGCTCTTACAACTAGACCAAAGCCCAGAAATCATCTCAAATATGGATTTTAACATTTATCTTCACTTATATTGCTGCAAATATGCATCTCAGTGTACCCTTAATTATTTGACAGATCTGGTCGCTTTATAATATACTTAAAAACCAATTCCTCGTAAAACTTAGTTTCAGAATACTATGGCAGAAATACCGGCTCATGGGTAGAGTTATTTTTTAAGGAAGAATCTGAGAAACCTTCTTAGTCAGTAACTTATGTAAAAACAACAACTATACAAATCTGTCCATGCCATGCTTGCACATCATTCAAAGATGAGCCAAAAGAAGTTCTTAAAACCCATATAGCGGAGGTTCTGAAGAGTCTGCAATTGAAGTTTAAGTTAATGCCCTAGGCAGGAAGACACAATCCACCAGAAAATGAACGAGGACTCTTAGTCACCAGCTTTATAAATTCAAACTTAAGCTTTAACTCATAACCAGCATCTTCTCCCTTCCACAATTATAGTTTCCTGCTCTTCAAACTTCATGTCCAGGGACATGCAGAAACACATCTACTAGTTTAATAAGCTAATTTTGGACAGCCTTCTATACATATGTCAGAAGTTTGAGTTTAGAAATTACAATCCTGTGATAGCTCAGCCATTCTCCAAAAGCTTCACTTCAATTTAAACCCACAGCCGTGAGATTACAATCACATATATTAATTATTGTTCTGCCAAATTACTTGTCTATCTGGCTTTTATATTCCATCAAAGAAAAATTGGTGTTAATGGATCAACTTCATGCAAGTATTTGCACCAAATAAGTAAATCACAATTATTGAAAACCTGCACTACGCAGCAAAGCTAAGTTGTGTCTACGGGTGCGTGTTGGATCCTCCAAAAATAGTGTATTTTTGAAGGATCCGAATCGGGTGCGGCAACACTTTTGGAGAGTCCGAGCAACTTAGCAGCAAAGAATATATAATTTTACACTCAATAGATATTTTTCCGGATCATAGGGAAAATACCAAGGTCAAAAAGAAAGTTGTGAGATTATCCCATACCTCTACAACATCAATGAAGTCTTGTTTTCTCTGAAATGCTCCAACCCACTTGGTGTGATCTGCACTCCTGGAAAAAATCCATCTCAGAGAAGTAAGAGCTTATAAGATATAAGAATATTACTGGAATGGAATTACACCATCAAGCTGTCCTCAAGCATGTGCATAACTGAGTTTACGTGTAATTACTTAAAAATTGTTGCAGAGTCCTAATCAAATTTACTAAGATAATTCTTGCTGTATTACTATAAATGATTAAATTCAACAGACTCAGAAATAAACCTTTTTTTTTATATATATATTAGATTGAGAGATAAAATTTTAACATTTAAGGTCTTTCACGCAAGTAGTAGAGGAAGAAAAAGAGAGGCAAATGATTTGCGAACCTGAACATGTCCCAATATCGCATATCCTTTACTAAGGGAGGAGGCAAGTGGGAAGAGGTGGCAACAAGAAGGTTATCTGCAAATACTTGGCCAACAGAAACACTTTTTTCTTTTTTGATAAGATAAATGTTAATAAATAAAGTCTTCTCTAAATAGCCTCTCCTTCCTATTTCTTCCTAGAACCATGTTATGCCCTCACCATTCTCTCTTCTACCCTTTAATCGACTAAAAACCAATACGGCTCTTGCAAGGAGCTGCTTGAATCGGGTCAATGTCATTTCAATTTCCTTGATTGAAGGACCAAAGAACTAGTTATCCAAATTGTTGCGGGATATTTCCAGCATTTTGAATTAGTTTAATTTGCCAACAAAATGTGTCTGGGATAATGCTTAAAGTCTTAGAAGGACTAAAAAATATAATGAGCTCCTGTCGCTCAACAAAGATGGAAGGAGTATGACACCATGGAGAACTCTTTCTTCAACTTAATTGAATTACATCTACAACATAAAGAACATGTCTATAGCACAACAGTTAAGAAAACTGAAGCATACCCAGAATCCATCTTCATATGATGAGCATTGAAGAAGAAAACGATCGATGGTGCTAAGGTTATGTCAAAATACTTGACATAAACTTGAACGTCCTCTGAATCAATATCCACTAAGGCCACAGTTGCAAACTTGGACACCTCTCTCACAGATTTACACAGCTGCAACCAACAAGAAGGAAAAAAGTAACAGAACCACCCCAAGATAAAACTTATGCAAAGTCAAATTAACAGTGAAAAGGCACAACTTTTACAAACTTCGACTATCTAATACATAAGGGGTGAATTCACCTTCTCCACAGCTACCCATAGCTTTCAACTAGAACTTCACATATATTATTATTATAATTTGTTAAAATATATACTCCCTCTATCTCAATTTGTTCAGAACAGTTAGTATATGCAAAAACAAACACCTTTTCTGCGTGCAAACTTTTTCAAATATCATTATATATCTATTAACTAGCACTAGACATCTGATAAGTTCATCCTGGAACATATATATTAGAGTTAAAGTTCTAATAATTAGGTCATTTATAGGCAATTAGGCAAATCTCCCTGATAAATCATTTATTTCTGATAAAAATGGTAACTAACCTGCTAGTACTAATGGTGTAAATAATCTTCATATTTCCAGTCTTTATACAAATTCAATTTAATAAAACAAACAGAAGAAACAAAAAAAAAAAAAAAAGTACTGGGTGGAGGTGGAAACTTGCCCTACTGGCATGTCGATTGGTCTAAATATATAATAACAAACAACATACCTAGTGTAGTTCTACAAAGTGGGGTCTAGACAGGGTATAGTGTACGCACACATTACCCCTATCTCAGAGGTAGATAGGCTATTTCAAATAGACCCTTGGCTCAAGGAAAAAAGTCTAACCCAACAATAAACGGAAGTGAAAGCATAACAAAACATTCTGACCAGTAACTACAGCAAAAATAATATGATAATCAAAGTACAAGAGATACAGTAACAAATAATAACAGAAATTGAAGGACAAAAAATGATTACTAGTATGAACGAATAGTAAGAAAATGCACTATTACTTACTAAACTCCTGCCCTAATCCGTGTCGTCTACAACCTCCTATCTAACATCATCTCCTCAGTAAGCTGAAACTACATCATATCCTGTAACGCTTTGTTCCATAGAAATTCAAAGTAATTCTGTAAAAATTGACTATAACACTGTATTCTCTTTATCAGATAAATCATTGAATACATACAAATTATTCATTTAGAAGCAAAGTACTAAATCGCGAACTAATAAGCTTCAAACCCCCATTCCTCCACAAAAAGAAGCAAATTAAAAATAAAAAAATAAAACTGAATTAGGAAAGTGAAAGGAATACGTACGATGTCATCGAGCTGTAGAGAAAGAGGATCGGACGATCGGCCAAAACGGAGGACGAGCACTTTGTCAATTGTGTCCTTTATTATCGAATCTACTTCTACCTTCTTCGTCAACGTATTCAATATATACTCCATCGGAAGAAAAAAATTCCGGCCAAAACGGTACCGGAGAAACTATATATTTGCATACGCCGATGGGATTCGCCGGGAAAATACAATTTTCAGTATAAATACATTTGCTGGAAATACATTTTTTGTTTGCCATTTCGGTCCTTCAATTATTGCAAATTCTTATTTTAACCTAATACTAATTAAATTTTAATTTATTAGACGGATTACTAAAAAAATTGAGTTAATTTTGAAATTCCTATGTACCAAGAACCAATTATTTATTCAAAGTGTTGCCTTCAAATCACTAAGACAGAGTTTGGCCAAGAGCATAAGCGAGTAAATTTTATTGAGTGGTAATTCAGTTTTGAATTTTTCAGAGTTTATCACGTAATTTTATTTTTATTTTTATTACATTTTTTGCTTTGAATAAGTCATCCAAAGTTAAATACTAATCTTACACAGGAATCATTTTTTCTATTTATTTTTTTATTTTTATCACATACAAAAACTAAAAAAGTTATCATTGGTGCACACGCGTGCACCTATATGGAGCTCCGGTATTGTCTCGAGAAGATATTTCATTCGAACCTTTGCACTCTCTAAGAAGATGAACCATGCCTTCGCTACTACAGGAATATAGCCATCGAAGAGTTGTATGTGCTAATTCACTTATTACATCATATCGCTTGAAGGTGGCATGCAGCAAGAGCATAGGCAAGTGATAAGCATAGGAGATGTGCCGAAGTCAGTCCTAACTTTCAGATGATCTAACTTGTACAAGTTAAAATGCGGTGAGTCAATAAATAGTTGGATTGAGCTGGTGTAAACGTAATGCCCTTAGGGGTCGTTTGATAGAGTGTATAAGAATAATGCAAAATATGGTGTATTAGTAATGCTTGTATTAGTAATGTTTATATTAGTTATGCTTGCATCATTCTTATGCAGTGTTTGGTTCGATGTATTAAAAAAACATGAATTACATAATTTCTAAAATTTTTTATTTTTTTTTTACATAATACCCTCAAATATATATATTGGAAAGGATGCGAAAATTTTTTTGAGGGGTAATAGGGTCTTTAAGCATGTTAGTGCATGCATTAGATTCATTGCATTACTAATGTGATGGATTTTGAGGTATTAGTAATGCACACCTCAATTTTAGTTATACATAAGGTAAAAAGGTATACCAAACAAGTTACCACTAATACACATTAAACTAATGCATGCATTAAATTTCAAACGACCCCTTAGTGATTATCCTTAAGTAGGAGTCACTATTAGGTCAGAAACAACATTAAATTGGAAAGGTACCAGCAATTAAACCTGCACCTCAATATTCATTTTACTGAATTAGACTTAATGAAACCCTGAGAACCAATTACTTAACTGAGAATGAAATGTTGGAGAATTTGAGACTCACAAAAACAAGAGTACAGTAATTAATTAAACAACAACCAGATATTTTAATCAACCCAGTACTCACAAGCATATGATGTGTATGTATTTTGATAATTAAAGCATACACACTTGTAGTTGTGTTTGTAGGTACGCATTGCACACCTTGTTTTGCACATCTGTTTGTGTCCATTGCCTATCAGATGTGTTAAATGTCCCGTAAAACAAAAGAAAAATATTTTATCCACCCACATTTTTCGTTTTATCGGTTTAACAATTCCATAGAGAAAATATCCTATCCATCCACATTTTTCGTTTTATCGGTTTAGCAATTCCGTATTTTTTTATTTTCAAATAGTCTCAATGTCCTCGTTGAGAGTAGCTTTGCAAGACGTCTTGTAGTCTCTAGCTAGGTCTTCAAATCCTAAATCTCAGACTCAGCCTGATCCCCTTACTAGCTGGTTGGCATTTTATTCTGCCTAATTCAAATTTGTGTCGTGTAAACCTATATAAGGGGTGAAACACTCCCTATCGAAAGTTCTTTTTTGGTTCACATGGCTGACTTATGTATTAAGGCAGTGTCAACGTTCAAGGAATTCTTTTAAGAGAAATAGTGCCGACTGCTTGATTTAAGATGAAAATAACCTTAATTTTTTTCGCTCCACCTAAATTGACGAAAACATTCAAGGCTAACACAAGTGAAGGTCTAAAATACTACCATTATCTGACCACTTTCCAAATTATGTATCTATGTATCGTATTTTTACACCTGCTTGGTTAGTAGTATTTCAAAGCAAATCAATTTCTGGCTTGGGACCTCAAGACTGATCTTTCTATTAAATCTTATTGGGACATGAAAAATACCTAAGACTCCAAGAGATGGCCATAAACTAGACACCACCAAAGGCCCTACATTTTGTATGGTGAACAGAGTTTCCACCATGGATGAAATTCATTTATTACTTGTTATTCTCTTTATTAATGTCATGTTTTCCCCTTAGATTCTTCATTTGCTTAGTACCCACCACATGATGACCCTAATTATCCTATATAAATAAAATCCTTATTGCCATAAGAATCACAAGAACAACAAGATTCCACTCTCAAATCTACTACTTATTACCACATTAGTGTCTTCATCTTTCACCAAAGGCCAAAGACAAGAAATTTTGGCTTATTACAGACAGCACACATAGTTCCTTCTGTATGCTGTCCATTTGACCAAACAAAAAATTTGTCACAATTGTACAGTCTAAAGAATCTAGTCTCTCTTAAATATATTTTCCACTAACATGCAGGTAAGCTAGCTTTCAACTTTTTTTTTTTTTCATCATATAATTATTTATTCAGGTTCACATCTAGCTAACTTTGAGCATTCATTTATATAACAGATCCTTCAGTGGCTTTTTAAGAATGCAAATGACACCAACTTTAACACCACTTCTACCAAGAAGGAAGTTGTTTCTGGTGAGTAAACAAGAGACCTTGTTCACTTTCTTTTTAGTATTACATTTTGGATTTACATAACGTGCACTTACAATTCAATTTTGTTTTATATTATTAGTGCGATTTAACTGATGGTTATAGCAGGTTATCGTTCTATTTTTCAGATTGCCGTATTAGACTTACAATGTAAAGAATTTTATACTATTCGTACAATTTAACTAACTGCAACATGTTATCGACAGGAAGATAGTCTTTGTAGGTCAATTTTTCTGTATGATGTAAAAAATTTATACATTATCATCAATTCTTATATTTTCATGTCATTTTTGAGATCCAAAGTCGTCAATGTTTGTGCTTTCTTCTTTAATCTCAGATCAGGAGGTGAAACCCCAAGAGATTGTCTTGTTTAATATTCCTCAGAAAAAGAGACATCGAGCTGGAAAATCATCAAAATCGAACTGCAAGATCCTGAATTTGTTCAACACATTACATAGAAAGGACGTCGCAGCAAAATATTTCTACAGCTCCATTCACCTAAAGAGACTGGGAAGTTCACACAAAAGACAGCAATTTGTTCATTCAATGAAAATGAAAAAACAAACTCTTTCTCGTGGATTAAGCTTTCGTCGAAAGACAGATTCTTCCACAGCCAAAGTTTTGCCAGTTACTGATGCTGCAGTAGGAACACCAGCATCAAGAAATGGTCACAAGGAACAAAATTTTAGTGCAGATACTAAGGAAAAAGCGAAAGGGGATCAAACAAAGACGACTTCAAAGATGAAGGAGCTAATAAAATGGGCTGCTGCTGCTAAGTCACAAAAGGGAGGAAAATACTTTGGTAGAAAGGTGAAGATTTCTTTTAATCGTATCAGAATTTTAACAATTTTAACTTGTATACATCGACAGTTATTTAGTGAAACGTTATTTGTTTTGATGTAATTATCATTTAGGTCCAGATCCGAAATTTCATTAAAGGAAGTTATAGGTGATACAAATTATTTGAGATCAACGCTGGATATATTGGTGTAGCTACATAAAATCCGTAGTTGATTATTGTTAGGAACTTTTATTTATTTTTTCAGTGATTTATATGCAATCAACGCATAATTAAGTCGTTATTATTGTTGTTATTGTAACATGAACTGGTGGGAAAATTCAGGGGATATTGATTTTACAATTTATAGGTTAAACCACATAAGTTTTCAGAATCATAAACTATTTTGACCGGGTCGAAATTTCTTCTAATATGTTCTTGAATTCATTCAAGGCGTGAGTAAATAAAACACATAATTTATAGGGTTATTTTCCTTTGTTCAAATGTAAGTATTTATTTAATGTAAGAGGAGAAGCACCACATACTTGGTACCTATTATTTTGACTTGCCTATAAGTATCTTATGATAAACATGTTGCCACGATCCGAGTAATATGTAAATGAATTATATTACATCATTTTTTTACTTATCGAAAACAGATACAGCTTTTATTCTTCCAACTACTATATCTTGATTTTTTATGTTGTCATTATTGAAATGCTTGGGGTCCTGAACTAAAAAGCGTGGCCCTATAAAATCAATCAAAATATCAAATAAATGTAGGACGACTTGGAACATTTAAAAAAAAAATTAATTAAATAAACGGGTTATAGTATTAGAATTAACTTATATATGCTGACAGTATGTACAAAAATACGTTTTTATTGCACTGCTGTTTGTATTTGTCTTTTAAGTGAACCGATAATGTGTAGGTCTTGCATTTACGCGATAGGTCGGTTTCAAAGGCAGCAACAAATGATGATGATCATCATCATCAATTTAGCTATGAGTCTCCCAAGATCAGCTTCAGATGGGATGTTGAAAGTTGCTCCACTACTTTTTCAGTCACAAAAAATGACCGATCTATCAACAGTTCTCCTTGGAACTCAACTCTGGTTCATATAGATCAGTGCCCACCAGCAACTAGGAAAGGAAATTGGGTCACCACTGACACTGAATGTAAGTTTCTTCACTCCTTGTATTCAATCTTCACCTAAGGTCATCGAACTTATAATAAGGTCTACAACGACATATATCATATTCACTGCAATCCCATAAGTAGGGTTTCAAAGGGTAAGATGAGGAAAGTATCCGACGCAGGACTGCAAATCGTATTTCATAACCAAAAACCGCATCACAATTCACAGCCATTCATATATTTTGTATAAGATGAAAATCACTAGAGAATAAAGATACATCAAATAGGTGCATAAGAGCTTTTGTTAAAAATTGGAGAGTGCTTGGTCACTCCTCCACGACCTTTTCTTGAAAATAATGTGTGAGTACCTCTCAAGTCTTTAATTAAATAAAGGTGATAAAGTGAGTTCCACAATATTATTAAGTTAAAAAGTAAAATCGTCAAACAGCAGGAGACAGTTGTTCGACAACTGCATTAATTGTCCCGACAATTATCAAAATTGTACGACAACTGCATTAGTTGTCCCAACAATTATCAAAGTTGTACGACAACTGCATTAGTTGTCAAACAACTTTAATAGTTGTTGAAGCGAAAATATTAAAATAAAAAACTGAAAAAAAGTTTGTCACTCCGACAACTGCATTAGTTGTCCCGACAATTATCCAAGTTGTCCAACAACTTCACACAATTGTCAAACAACTTTAATAATTGTTGAAGCAAAATTATTAAAGTTAAAAAAAAAACTGAAAAAAAGTTTGTCACTTATACCTAATTTTTAAAATTCAAAATCTCACCTTTCTTGGTGACAATTTTATCTTATATTTGATCAAATTCTGGATGATTTTCATTATGTACAAAGTATAAAGATAGTCTTCTTCCTTTTTGTATGTAGTTATACAATTATGCTTTAACAAATTCTTAATTCAATTATATGTGAAATTAACCTCTCTTTTTTAAGTTTATTTCCAAGCTAAACTTTTTCCCCCATCAATCTGATTATGCCTTTCTTTTAAACAGTTGTGGTGCTAGAGCTATGAAGAAGATTGGTGGTCTCTTGTGCCACGTGGGGGATTTTTAGTGATTGTTCATCAACTTTACTACATTGATGTAACGTTATTTGTTTAAGCCACATGACATTTTCCTTATATGTCAATTTTATATTCTAACCAACGTTCAACTACTATAAAAAGTGAAATTTCATTGTGAGAAAGATGATGTGTACCCTAGTATGAAAAAAGAAAACAAGTAAAATAAAAGGATAATGAAGAAGATAACATTAGTAACCATAAATAATAAGATGATCAAAATATTTTATTTCGAAAAAAAATATATACGGATATATATCAAATTAATATTTTTTACTATAATTAAATAATTAAACTAAGTAAGATACATGTTAATTAATCATTGTTAAGTAACATAAACTCTAAATTCAAACACATAACATGCATATATTGACTTGATAGGTGTAAGGTTTACCCATTTATTTCTAACCGACGTTCAAACTCATAAATGTTTCATGGAACCAATTCCAAATTAATATCCTTTCCATTCATTATATTTAATTTGATTTGATTTTAGTTACTATGTTAGGTGAAATGAACACTTTTAATTCTCTTTTATATTTCCTCCGTTTCATTTTAATTGACCCTCTTTCTAAAAATATTTGTTTCAATTTAGTTATTCCTTTGATGAAATCAAAAAGATTTTAATATGTTCTTCCAATAATACCATCAACATTAAATGACTAAACAAGTTGTATATGTTCAAATTTATATTTTCAAATCATAATTAATAAGACTAATTTGAATAGGATTAAAAGCTGATCAAACCAGTTTTTAATCTTTTTTTTTAGCTTTTTATTGTGTTTGGTAAAATTAAAAAGTGATTAAAAAAAGCTAAAAATTGACTAAAAGAATCAAAAAGTGAGAAACTGAGCATCTTCAGTTTTTTGCTTTTTAGATTAAAATTCTTTTAGCTTTAACCAAAACATTTACTTTTTTATCTCTTATATTTTTCTCTAATTATAACAATATCCTAAACTTGTAACTCTTAAATATATAGGTTTTTTTTTTCTCTTTGACGTTTCGCTTCATTTCTTCCCTCCAATTTCCTCTTCATCTTTCTTTTTTATTTTCATCAAATCCATCATTATATTGGAGATTTGTTCAAAATTTTTATTTTAGAATTAAACATTATAAATAATTTATTTTATTTATGGTGTTAACAATTTTAAGGACATTTAAGTCATTTTAACAATAAAAAAATGTTTAACATCACTTGTTTACCAAACACATCAACAATTTTTTTTCGATTTCAACACTTCTATCCAAACACTTATTTATTTAATTTATAAGCATTTAATTATTTTAAACTTTTAATCACTTAAGCTAAAAAATTATTTTTTAATCTTATTCAAACAGGCTCTTAGTAACGCAAACTAAAAAAAAGTAAGCAATTTATTAAGTAGTCTTTAATTTAGTACTAATTTGTTGTAAAAGACTTCAATGATACAACCATTCATGACCTTGTAAACGAAATGAACACACTTGTTATCTTACAACTAAATATTAAAAGTAATACTGATAAATCAACAAGTCAATAATTTATCTAAACTTAACTGAAATAAACAAATTATATTGTTAAAACGAAATAAACATTTTAGAAGTGTTTTTCAAAAAAGATACTTATTGTGAAAAACTTTGTGTTTAATCATTAAATTTAAAAAATACTTGTAAGTAACAATTAACGTGTGATCAACTCTTTTAAAAGTGTTTTTTTACCGTATTTTTTTGAAAAATCAATAACTATAGCAATTCACCCAATATAGTGTTATAGAGTGAGATATTAGAAGATTAGATTGGATGCCGACCTTTTATTCAAGACAAAACAATCCAAAAAAATTTTCTCAAAAATGTATTTCAAAAAATTATTTTTAGAGAAAAAGCTCTTTTTAAAAAAAAACTTCTGAATAACAGCTTTTGATACTCTTAGAAAACATTTATTTTCTCCCACAAACTTAACCAATTACCTCAATTTTTAAAAATAAATATTTTCTTTTTGGTTAGAGAAATAAATATTTTTGATCTCCTAAAACTTGACCAAACAAACTATACATCAATTGTCGGCACCAAAAACCAATTCTTTAATTTTTCTGGCCTTTATGTGTTTCTCTTTCTGTTACTCCCGTGGTTTCTTTTTAGTCGTCATGTTTGATTTTTTAAAATTAAAATTTAAATATTCAACATTATGATGAAAAATAATATTTTGAAATGTCGTTTGACTCTGAAAATAAAAGTATGACAATTATAAATTAATGAGGAGTATGTTACTATCCAACACCATTATAGAATATGGTGTAGTGAACGTGGTTATTCCTTCCTTAACCAGAGATCTTGAATTTGACTCCGGAAATTCAAATTAGTCGAATTTCAATACACATATCGGACACTAAATAAAAAATTAGGAAAAATCAATCTCTCACACATTCTATCCCTGAATGAGCCCTACTCTTACACGAACGGATACTGAACACTGAATGAAAAATCAGAAAAACCAACCTCTCACACATTCCTTTCTACTTTTTTTCTCCTCTATTTCTTCTTTCTATATCTTGTGACTTGTATTCTATCTACATCTTCCACATCCCAACACACTTTTAACCAACCAAACTCCCCAAAAAAACAATCTTTTTTCAAAATCCCTCAACCCCCAAAAAATTGAAAAACTAATTTCCAGTCAGAAGCCCAATTCTCAAAATGATACCATTTTCAAGAACTGGAATTATCTTTCTTCAGACTTAACAGAAAAAATCCTCTCTTATCTCCCAATTCGTTCTATAATCATTGCTTCTTCTGTATGCAAAAACTGGAATTCTATAATAACTTCTTCCTCTTTTACCACCAAAATCTCTACAACAAAAAATAAACCATGGCTTTTTCTATGTGGCCAAAACAGTATTTTTTTCAAGAATAACCAAGCATTTGCCTATGACCCAAATTCCAATGAATGGATTTCACTTCCCATTTCTACTCTTTTATCCCAAGATTTCTTTATTGGTTCTAATGGTTTTTTCTTTTCTACTTCTTCTGAAAATTTCAGTTTTAAGCCAATTTTCAATGGCATTTGGAACCAAACAAGTCCTTCGAGGTTTCCTAGGTGTAATCCTCTTGTGGGTGTTTATTACAATAATGATGGACCAAGATTCATTGTTGTTGGTGGTGTTAGGTTTGTCGGTGGATTAGTTGATGTTGAGGATCGTTTGGCTGTTGAGGTATATAATCCAAATCTTGATTCTTGGGAACTGTGTCCACCTTTGCCAGCTGATTTCAGGTCAGGGAATTCATCACAATGGTTATGTTCAGCTTTGTTGAGGAAAAGGTTGTATGTCTTTGGTATATATTCTTGTTTTGTTACGTGTTTCGATTTGGATGAGCATGTGTGGAGTGAAGTAGAGACACTCAGACCACCTGGGATACTGTTTTCATTCTTAGTAACATGTCGAGAATGTTTGGTTTTAGGTGGATTGTGTAACTTACAAAGTGGACCAAGTTTTGTACTATGGAAAGTTGATGAGAAAACAATGCAGGAGTTCAGTGAAATTGCTATAATGCCTAATGAACTGATGTGTTGTTTGTTTGATAGTGATGAAGATGATAGATTTGCTAGTTTAAAGTGTGTTGGATTGGGTAATCTTGTTTATGTGTATAATGAGGAGCATTATAAGAGTTATCCTGCTTGTGTTTGTGAATTTACTAGTGAATTTGGGATGTGTAGTTGGAGGAAGTTGCCTAATTTGCCAGCATCTGCAAGTAAGTTTCATAGAGTGGTTAGTTTTTGTTCAGCTGCTTCACTTGATAACATTCTTGTTGGTGCAAGAATTTGAAGTTTCTCCGAGACAGAGCAGAGCAGTGTGGTGGGATGGATGAGATTCTTCGTCTTGTGCATAATAATAGTATGTTTAGAAATAGATTCTCGTTCCTATTTCCACAATATATGAATTTATAGATGATACTTTTTTTCACGTTGATGATCAGTTAAAGGCTATGGGTCGTTTTGTATGCAAACTAAATTATCTCGGAATTGTAGTCCAGAGACTATTACTGTAATTCGAACAAGCCTCATGTAGAAAAAACTTTGTGTTGTGATTTTAACGAAAAAAGAAGTATACTATACAAACATGGGTAATTATGGTCCAGTTACTATGGTACGCAGACTATTACAAGTAAAATTACTATGGTACGATTTGATTAATTTTAGCCAAAAAAAAGTTGAATAAAACCAAAATATGGGTAAAATGTACGGTCCAGTATTTTATTGGGAAAAAGATATGGGCTGACCTTCTTCAAAACAATTGGTTCATGTTTGCGCCATTGGACAATTATGGTCAGTCGGCCCGAACAAATTCAATATTATGGTCATTTCATAATTTGGATCATTTTAGTCCACGTAGTTCAGATACAGTTTATATACAATATTGATACAATTCATATACCATACTGATATAGTTTGTAAAAAAGTAGAGCAGCGAATTTATGGGTAAGAATTATAAATTGTTATATAGAATATGCATTTTTTAATATGATGTGCATGAAATTTGTATCATTGATGCATAAATAATATATATGTATAAGATGCATATAGAAATTGTATCGTTATTGTATAGAAAACATATCCATATAAGATATGTATCAGTATTGTATAAAACTGTCAGCAAATGGCTAGAAAATGGAATTAAAATTGAATGATTATTTTCATGTCAATAGTTTCATCTGAAGTACTATTTAAGGAAAAAGCATCGTTTCCACCCCAAACTATATAAGAAAAGTCGAAGCCACACCTAAACTATACTAGTGACCTATTACACACATAAACTATAAAAAGTGATATTTTTTACACCCTGTAAAGCATTATACCACTTGCATGTGGTGTGGTGTTGCACACGCGCCTGCCACGTCAGCATGATATGAAAAAAATAATAAATTTATTACTTTCATAAATTTTTATTTTTTATTTTTAATTTAAATTCTTTTTCTTTCTTCTTCAATTTTTTTGTTCTTTTTCTTCAATATCCAAAACCTCCATTGTTATGAGTTCAATTTGTTTTCTTTTTTTCAATATCCAAAACCTCCATTGTTACGAGGTCAGTTTTTTTTTTTTCTTCAATATCCAAAACCTCCATTGTTGTCCAAAACCTCCATTTTTATGAGCTCAATTTTTTTCTTTTTCTTCAGTGTACAAAACCTTCTTCTTATTTTTCTTCAATGTCCAAAACCATCTTCTTCTTTTTCTCCAATTTCCAAAAAGAAAAAAGAAAATTAACGGGATCATATTCTTAACGGGAAGATGATATAAAATCAATACACCCAAGCAATAACTTCATTCAAATTCAATATCGTCTTCTTCTTTTTTTTCTTCAATGTCCAAAACCATTTTCTTCTTTTTCTTCAATTTCCCAACGACCATAATGCCATCTTCTTCTTCCATTGTTGATATAAAATTAATACACCCAAACAATAACTTTATTCAATTCAATCTTCTTTGTTATACGACACCAAAAGTTACAGCACTATCGCCACCTAATTGCATCACCCATCATCAAATTCACACACAATTACATTCACAAAAAATCAATATGCCTCACCACTAATTCATCATCCGACATCAAAATAAATTTTGAACAATTTTAATATATTATTATTATTTGAGCAAAATTGAAAGAAAATTTTTATAGAGACAAGATAGATCTACAAAAAAAAGTGTTAAAAAATTAACTTTTGAGCAAAATTCATAAATTTTTACAGAGAAAGAACAGAAATACAAAAATAAATTAAAAAATGGATGTTTAACGTAGGAGCAATAACATTTGATTAATTTCAAACGTCTCATCAAAATTTTTTTCGATTGGCGACGATTTCATCCTCAATCTTTTCTATTTTTTCCTTCGAAAACTATCATGAAAAAATTATTCTCATCAATCATTGCAAAGGAGGAGTGATTGTGATGAAGAACAAAGGAAGGTTGAGAGAGAGAGAGAAAATTAAAGATGGGTGAGAAGAGAGAGTGTGGTGGGTTAGGGGTTTAAAGATTTTTTGGCTTTTTTTTCTTCTAGATGCGCCTTTTTTTTTAAAAAAAAAAAATTAACGTTCTTTCCACGTCAGATTCAGAGTGGAATAAAATTTACTTTTGAGAAGAATAGATGGTTAATAGGTTGCCCCGTTAATTTAGGTGTGTAAATAACTTTTTTTTTATGTATAGTTCAAGGTGATTTTAATGCCTTTTCCCTACTATTTTATTTCGAACCATCATTTAAATCATATGATGTTGCAAAAAAAATCGTAAGTCTATTCTCTTCTTAACAACCCCAAATACGAGTAACTGAATTTTCATATGGTTAAAGACTCCGTTTAAACTTGAAGCACATATGTCTAAAGTTTACTTATTTTTATCTAAATATGAACCATACGTAACTTGAGACATTTTTATTCTAAGACAATTTTTTTTAAACAAAATTAGATACAGATTAAACACCAGTGCCTAAATAAAAAACCAGGGAGGAGAAAAACAGACACCTGTTGTTTTCATGATGGTTCTCACTCTCTAGCAGAAATTTTTACGAGTAGCCCATTTCGAACAATTTATTTACTAAATGATTCACTTTTACTGAATAAATTGAAAGTAGTATAAAAAAATATTAGAGCATGTTCTACAATTATAAATTTTGTAAATTATACAAATGTGCATGGTAGAGAAATATAGTGAGGCTATTATTATCTTTACACAACTTTTAAAATTAAAAAGGGGTCATTTCTGCAAACCAGTCCTTTTAGGCCTGTAAACATTGGGCCGTAAAAAAAGCCCAACATATTGGAATTCAAATATAATGATCCATAGAGATATTTCATTTACCTGATAACAAAACTAAACAATTGGCTACTGCCGCTGTTTGTGTTAAAGGGTTTTACAGTCTATTTGTGTTAAGGGTTTTAGGGTTATTGTTTTGTTGTTGTAGTTAAGGAAGGAGGAGCAAAAATGGATAGGTACCAAAAAGTAGAGAAACCGAGACAGGAATTACCGATAAATGAGAATGAGATCAGGATTACTTCACAAGGAATTGTTAGAAACTACATCACCTATGCTACTACACTTCTACAGGTATATATGTATATAATCCTTGGCGTAACTCGTAAAGTTGTTGTTGTTGTTGTTGTTGTTATGTGAACACTGGAGGTTACGGGTTTGAGTTGTGGAAACAGTCTCTTGCACCTTTAGTGCACCGAGCTGACCCCCTTTTTGGGGGTTTTTTAAAATGTTTTTTTTTTTTGTGCAATTATTATGCATGTATATATGGGTTTCCATTGGTTATTGTTGCTTGGGGTTTGGGGGGTGGGGCGTGGGGTGCATTCTGGAAAGTGATGCTGTTTGCTTTTTTCAGCATTTTTAGCTGCTCTAATGAGTTCATGGGATAGGATGGGGGACCGATGAATTGGGTTAAGGTGGGATTGTTTGATTGATTGGATTGATGGTTTTTTCTTTTTTTAATGTTTTAGGAGTCTTTCTACCTCCACGAGGTAGGGTTGTAGGGTTAAGGTATGTGTACACTCTACCTTCCCCAGATTTCACTAGGTATGTTGTTGTTGTAATATTCTAGGATTATTGTGCAGTCATTGCAGATAGCGTTGATGATCATACCTGCATGTTGTCTCTGTGATTGAGACTTGGTTTTTATTGTTGTGTAATACTTGGTGCGAAGATTTCAAGAATTTGCCTTACACAGGAAACTGGTGTTATAATGGTTCTTCAATGCAATTTAACTAAAAAAATTGTTTGTCAACTAATCATGGAAGTTACATCTTAACAGCACTGCGAAGCAATTAGATTTCACTGCAATTATTTGTCCGAAACTTCCATACGAAGAATAATTATCTAATCAGTGAAATATGAAGCTAGGAAATGAAATCTAGTGTTGTAGCTGCGGTCTCACAAGAATAAGTAAGATCCTAAGCTGGGGCTGTTCTGATGGTTTAATTTTTAAAACGGAGGACCATAGCCGAGAATTCAGTAGTAGTTGAGCTGAATAATTCTTTTCAACTTATAATAGCTGGCAGTTGATTCTCTATGGTTCAGCAGATGAAAGGTGAAAAGAAGTGTTTCTGTAATTGTTAGTAATATTCTTTGAAGACGGCAACTAGAATAATTCTGGTCTGTTCTTGACTCTGAGTATATCTCTTGTGTGTTTCCTCTCTACAATTGCTTTGTTGTTGCCTCACTTCAAGACTACTTGAAGCCTTGTAGCTGTATGATTTTCCGCTAATTCATATCTAAGTTGCGCAGACTCTTCACTTTCGATGCGACACCCCTGTCGGAATCTCCGAAAATACACTAGTTTTGGCGAATCCGACAAGCACCCTTTGACATTTTTAAAGAGTCCGAGCTACATAGATTCATATTCCATATCTAAGGTTGAGGGTCAAAGCTGCATTGCAGATTATAGCTTTCTCAATTTTTTGGTGGGAGCTCTGATGTAAACTGTAACCAGAATCTTTTCGGAAGTGGCTAACAGAAAGTTTTATGACTATTCAGGAGAGGAATGGGAAAGAGATCGTTTTGAAAGCAATGGGTCAGGCAATAAGCAAGACTGTAGCTATTGCAGAGATCATTAAGGTAGTTAGCCTGCTTTGTTTTTTTTTTTTCCAGTACACTTCTGTATTACCATATTCAGATGTAATTCAATGTTCAGAGAAGAATTCCTCGTCTGCATCAAGACGCTGCTATCAGCTCAGTGAGCATCACAGACGTATGGGAACCTATTGAAGAGGGCCTTTTGCCGTAAGTGTGAAGTCTTGCTAGCTTTCTTACTTTTCTTTGTTTTTTCAAGAGCATGTAGGTGTGAGGTGCCTATCCACCTATCATGTGGGATAAGTCTAAGGTTTACCTTCTATTCTCCAATTGAGTGCAAATTGCATAGTTGTGGTTCTGATTCTTGAATGTTGGTTTTCTTTGTAAAAGTGTGGAGCAGACTCGTCATGTCTCGATGATTTCAATCACCTTGTCAACAACGGAACTGAACAAGAACTCTCCAGGGTAACTCTCTGCTGTATTCATTTTATTAGGATGTTCTTTCAGATCTTAACATGCTCACGTGAGAAAATTTTTTAGATACTTTATTGAATCATGATTTATTGTGGTCGTTCCTTTTCCTTTTCGAGTCTTCTGGCAAGTTTGCTTTGTTGCCTTATTGTTTTCTCGGTGGTTGCTTGATTTATAAAACATCTTATGTAAGTTCATGCTCATAGGTATCAAGCACCTTCTGAGCCTCAGCAGACTAATTACTACAATGACAACAATAACAACTACGCCCCACGTTATAATTACCAGCCTCGACAGCTGCAACCACCACCTAGACAAGCACAAGCAGTCTACAATGCTGGTAATGAAGGTAATGACCTGCTAACAGAATGACTGTAGCAGTTATTCATGTGAAATTTTGCTATATCCTCATTTTCAGTTAACTTTATTTTAGAGTCATATGGGCGAGGACAAGGACGTGGTAGAGGGAGGGGACGTGGTTGGAGCAGAGGTGGATATGCAAATTACCAAGATGGATATAATAATTATCAAGGTATTCTTTCTTACCTAGCTGGTTTGGCTCTAACACTTAAATGGCATTAATGTATATTCAATGCATATGCTACATTTTTGTTTTGATAGAAAATGGTGGGTACTCAAACTGGGGACGAGGTGGAGGCCGTGGTGGCTGGGGATATCGTGGTAAGCATGCATAGCATGGATACCTCATCTGTTTTTCTTCTCCACCTTACACCTTGTAACATGTTATAAATGCATTTTTGGTTCTGAATATTTGTGTTTTGTGGTATCAGGCTCTGGATATGGAAGAGGCAGGGGTGGCGGCGGCAGAGGTTATGGTTATGGTTATGGTCGTGGCCGCGGACGGATGGGCAACCATCCACGGGGTGGCAGCAACAACCAGGCTTAGTTGTTGATTGGAGATCTAGTTTGCTATAATACCTAAAATCACTTGCCTTGGCATAATGGTTTTTCCTGTCCAGTGTGTGTCTAAAAAAGCATATGAAATTATGGGGTTGTCTTCTTTTTCAGCATCATGATATGTGGCCTAGGCATATATACATATCCAAGCCAAGTTCAAGTAGTTTATTTCCGTTTGCAGATGTTTTTGCTGTATTTATTCAGTTAGAACATATTCTTTTGTTTATCCAAAGACGTCTAATTTATTTCTTTATTTTTATAGTTGATTTTCGTTTCATGTTTTGGTGTTCTCTCTTGAATACTTAGCCCTAAGGTTACAAGATGACTTTCTTAAAAGTCATATCTCAATCTAAGTTAAATATGACTCCCCTATAGCGTCCCAGATTTCATTATTTGTGGACGGTGGAATGAGTAAAAGACGAATAGAAACAGAAAAGGAAAAGTGGGAAAAAGAACGAATGCTCTGTTTGTCCCGAATTGTGCTGGTGTCTATCGCATATGGTTTCAATAGAGATCAGGTTCAAATGTAAGAAATAAAAGCCACCATCTAAGTTCCCTGTTTTTTCTTCTTAAATTGCGTCCAGCGTATGCTAAGTAAATGGTACTTAGAAGATATACAAATACAAACAAAAGGGTGGAAACCCTTGGCAAAGACACATGAAAGAGACTTAAGTCCAACCCAAAACTACACTAAACCTTACACCAAGGTTTCGACATTACTAAAAAGAATCAAGGAGCACCCTCAAAACTGGGGTTTAATTTTCGAGTAAATCTCCCAAGTGTTGCACAACAATATAAATACTTACTACATTGTCAGTTGATATTGTCTAGTAAATTATTCCAAAGGCAGTCAGGCATAAATGAGAGACAGAATATACAGCAATGGACCATTCAATAGATTTTTCAGGCGAGCTAACGAGCTCCCAAAGACGAGCTTTCAGCAGTATAGTCAGTTTTCAGCATGACAAGCTATACAGGCACTGTTCATCATACCTTCCCAGCATAAAGTAAAATGTATCATCCAAAAAACAAATAGAATTACAAGGAACGGGCATTTTACTGCTAGAAATATTAAGAATTATAGTTCAATAGCCAGGTTTATTAAAACAAAAAAAAGGACCACCAATTAATGACATTTGAAGCCATGACATATTGAAAGAACTATGACCAGAATCAAGGCAATAATGATGCCCAGGACTATAAGCTTGATCTTCATGTTCTTCAACCACATCTTCCTCCTCACTTTTGTTCCTTGTGTCTTAAAATCTTGTGCCTGCAATTTAATACAATTTCAGAAACCTCCATCGTTCTTGTTCAACAGAAAGGAAAGGAGTAATCAAAATAACATAAAGCAGACACAAGTCACATGACGGAAAGGGGAAAACTAATACAACTTAAGATGTGATGCACCAATTCTGGGGTTCCAATTTTCCTACTGCAGGAACAAATTAACTCATTACCCACTGTTTGCTAATACCTTCGGATTTCACAATGGTTTAGACAAGGTGATAAATTAGCAAAACATAAAAATGTTGAACAACACACACAAATTGTTGTTCAACAGTGTATATCAAAAATCACCACCTGATGAATTGCAGATACATTATTACCACATCAAATTCACCAAGGAACTGGATATTTCCAGAACACTTCCAATTTGCTAAAACCTAAGTTGCGCGGACTCTTCATTTTTGATGCTGCACCCGTGTTGGATTCTTCAAAAATACACTACTTCTGGCGAATCCAACACGCATCCGTGGACATTTTTGACGAGTCCGAGCAATATAGACTAAAACTAGCAAATAGCACGCAACAAGAGATGTGCTATCAGTTTTTAACAGAAAGAATGGTAGCACCACTTTCATATAACTGGCAACAGAGCTTTGTCATCGACATTTCAAGATAGCAATTTCATAGAATCAGGAAAATGAATAGTTTTATCCACCGAACGACAGAATTCAAACCTGTGAGCGAAGATTCTCAGTTTTGTCCACCAAAAGTTCAATTTTCTCCCCGCGATCCAGGACCTGCAAGGGCCAGAATTATCATTAAAAAACTGCAATACATTTCCTTGAACTGTAAATGCGTTTTAGTCCTACATCAGGATACCAGGTCTTTTAAAACCATACTATAGTACAGAGGGGATAATGCTCTACCTTCTCAATGTTTTCCATCATCACACCTTTAACTTCTGAAACCTGAGCCTTCACCTTTGCAAGCTTGTTGATTTCCTCTGGATGATCAACACAGTACTGCATCTGCTCCTTCATTTTGGGCCTGTAGTTACAATCATGGTCTTGGGACATCAGCATTCATACTAAATCACGAGAGAGTAGAGAATGAAAAGGAAAAGGCCAAAATACCCGAACTCCTTGTTCAAGCTGTTAGCAACAGCTGTAGCAGCTTTGCCTCCACCATATTTCTTGGTAAAATCATCCTTAACTCTCTCCAGAAATGCAATTGGAACCTGTCTGCCAACAGATTCCACAGCAACAACACAGTATGCTGGTTGTACAAAAGAAAGCACATTAGCGTTGTAAATGCCAAAAAACAAACAATAGCAGACAATGGCACATTACATATCAGACTGTCATATAGCAGTCATGATTCCAAGTACAGAGGCAAACGGACACCAGTACCCCAAGAAAATAAATAGTACTTTACAAAGTTGAATCAGAATTTCTTCCAATAAAATGCATATCCAACATGATGCTCACACAGCTCAAAAAAATTCCAGATACAACAAGTGAAACAATAATCTGTCGGAATAGACTCATTTTTCATATCCATTCCAATTCTGAAAATAGGAAAAACCCCAAATTGTGTATACTAGTACTATTTAGGCTTCCATTAAAGTTGGTGATCCGACATGCTAAATTTAGGAAGGCTATTCAAACTTTGCATTTTGTCTAATTTCGTGGATCACTTGCAGGAAGAACACAAATTAGACAAACAATAAAGTCTGGTTCCTTCTCAAAATTATAAAAGTCTTGATCTTGAGACAATGTAGAAAGTCAAGTATTTGATATCAACATAATGAATCAAAGATGCATTGTCAGCTGCGCAACTTCGCAAAAGAATAAACAGCAGATATCAGTACATCCTAATAAAAGAACATGAAACTGACCGAATTACAAAAAAGTGAATCAAGCAAACACAGACACATCGAATTCTTGGAGGATCTTCCATACAAATCCATATCCTCTAGTTTTCTGAATAAACAAAATTCTCACACCCTTAATATCGCAAACAGCTCACAAAAGGAAATAGATCTAAACCAAAATTCCGCTTCAATTCAAATTCAACACCAGGAAATCGATCACTAATCAGTTTTGACTAAGATCTAACACAGTCAACATCCCACATCATAGAACACGAGCACACACACAACCGGAAAGCCGTAATTCAAATGAAACTGTAACTAATCGTTAAATTTAAACTGGAATCAGATCAAAAAAGCGGATAACCATAGATTACAGATCAGGAAAAAACCAGTCCATTTACAGATCAGAACAAACAAACAAACACAGAAAACGAAGAAAAAAAAATCACTGAAGCCGTCATCAACAAGGTCATTAAAAGTATAGCCATCACAGTAATAAAGGAGCCGACACAGAGAAGAACAATCAAACAACACAAGAAGTAATAGCGATTCAAATGAAAATGAAACTGTTCATCAAAATTGAACTGAAATCAGATCAAAACATCAAATAATCACAGAAAACAAATCAGAAAAAAGCCAATCAACTTACAAATCAGAAAAACAAACACAGTAACACACAGAAAACGAAAAGGAAAAAAGCACAAAAAACTCACTGAAGCCGTCATCAAAGAGGTAGTTAAAAGTATGTCCATCACAGTTATAAATGAGCCGACAGAGAGAAGAAGAACAATCAAACAACACAAGAAGTAATAGCGATTCAAATGAAAATGAAACTGTTCGGCAAATTTGAACTGAAATCAGATCAAAAAAATCAGAAAATAGCCAATCAACTTACAGATCAGAAAAACAAAACAGTAACACACAGAAAACGAAATGGAAAAAAGCGCAAAAAACTCACTGAAGCCGTCATCAACGAGGTAGTTAAAAGTATGTCCATCACAGTTATAAGTAAACTTATTATTCGAAGCCGGAAGTTTCTGGAGACACTGCGATGCAATACTAGTGAAATTTCCAGTGAATTCAGTATACTCAGCGAGAATCACCGTTCCTCGAGCAACGAAGCTGTAGATCAACGATTGTTGCCCCATTTCTTCTCACAGTTGATAGGAGAAGAGCAGAAAAACCCTAGGCTGTTTTTCGAATTGCAGAGAGCGAAAAAGGGTGAAATAAGAGGGAACAGCGAAAAAGTGTGTTGCGTATATTTATGTGTGTGAAAAAAGAAAAAGTATTAAAAGTAGAGAGAGCGCGTGATTATGATTTATGCGGGGAGGAGGATTTTTGATTTGATTTTTTGGGGAATACCCCACCGAATACACATTGAATTGAAAAAAGAAATTGTCTAGCTATTTACGTTATCTTTATTCGTCTACTATTTCATTTTGACATATTTAATAGAATCATATTACAAAATTAATAAAAAAAATTTTATTTATTTTACTTTTAATATTAAATATAATTTATTATCATATTTTTTAAAATATTAAATTTATTACATTTAAAGAATAATATAATAAAATAATCTCTATTATTTATTATTTTTTAATTTCTATGTTAATAAAAAATGAATGAGTCAAGATGAACGGTGGAAGTAGTACTTATTCTGCTTGTAGTGTTACATTTAGTATTTTAATTTATTTATTTGTTTTTGATTTGATATATATTTTAAGATAATAAAAAAAATATAAATTTTGTGACTTTTTGAAAGGTAAGTATTTAGTTTTTTCTGGCCTTTAAACATGTTAAGTAGAAAATTAAAAAATTATCAAAATAAGAAAAAGACATTCTTTTAAAATGAGCTGAATAAAATAAAATAAATAAATTAAAATGAAGAGAATAGTTATTACCTCAAAAAATTATTATTTTATTAAAGAAAATTAAAATTAAAAAAAAAAAAAGAAGTTTGATGATATAATATCTATTGATTGAATACCTATATGAGAAATCACTCCAATTTGTTAATTTATTTTTGATTATAACGAAATGTTATTATAGAAAATATGTAATTTAACATAACATAAAAAATTAATCAACACATAACTTTGTTGTTACAGTGAGATTTTATTATAAATGATAATTATTATAGAAAATTTTGACTATATCATATGCTACCGACTTGTTATAAATAGTGTTGAAGCTAGAAGTTTACATAAGTCCGTTCAAAAAGAAAATTCATGTACTACAAAAAATGAACTTTTTGAAAAAAAAACAAATTGTTTATTTATCTAAAGCAATTTTTCAAAAAAAAAATTCAATTGAATCTCTTGTACTCTGTTTTCGCTCCTAATATAAATATCTAATGCGAGTAAACTCTTACCTTTGCTTTGTCGCTTAGTTGTTAAACTACTTGTGTGCCATCAGAAGTAACGTACGGGACCCTTCGCTGTTTTTTTTTTTTTTTTTTAAAATATAAATTCTTTGCACATTTTCGAAACGGAAATTTCCATATTCATAAGTTATGTACACATGTATAGACAATAAAATTATAGATTTATAGTTGTTAAAAGCCAATTGATCTTGACTTTGATATAAATAAACAACATAGTAAATGAGAAAATTGAATTGAGTTTGTTTAACTGACTTGTTTACAATCTCTCATTTATTTCATTTTTTTCTTCCATTTAGCATACTTTTTTTGAACAACTATGAGAGTGGAAAATACTAAATTTGAAAGAGTTTATAATCATATCACGATGCCAAATCTCTAAAATATAAGAGAGAATTGATTTTGTAACCTATTATGAATGTTATTCTAGTAATATGATTATTTTCACACGAGATCACAAACAAATAACTTAAGATTCAAATTATTATTAGACGTAAAAAATTATTTTCTCATAATATAGAAACATTTTTGGTAAAAGATATGATAATTTTGAAGAGCTCAAAACTATTTTTCCCAAACAAAAATTAATAGTTGACTTTGAATGTTATACGAATAATGTTTTACGCGGAACATGAGAAATTTTCTCTCTTATAAATGTGCTGATAATGACATTCCATGTATATTTGTATTAAAATTAAATCTGCGTCACTGTGTGAAATACACACATCTTTTGAGTAATTTTTTAGAATATATTTGACATTCTTTCTTTTGTTGTGTTTATGTATCAATTTAACCCAAGATATATTTATGAATACTTCATGTAATATTAGGAAATTGTTATGTCAGGTACTCCTAATTGATTAGGACTTCATGAAAATGCAAACTTTCCAAATTTAGCTTTTCATTTGTTGTTGTTTGAGGTTGTATTTCGACTGAGTTTTCTTCTACGTGTCAAAAAAGAATGTTAATTGGAGGGGAAAAAAGGGTGGGAAGTTGATGTTGTACTAAACAGGTGCAACCAAAATGGAATTGAAGTAGCAACTTATTATCATTGAATGAGACTGTTTCTTCCTTGATCAGAGATTTCAATTTCAAGCCTTGTGGGAAAAAATCCTTCATAAAAAAAGCACTACTCCCAAATCGACCTAATCATCGTAAATTCGGATTAATTAAGCTCCAATACAAATACCTTACACCAAATGGGAAAAACAAAAAATAAAAATAAAAACTAGCAACTCATTGGATCCCAACTAATTGCTGGACCAACAAAAATGACTTTCATTTTTAGGGGATATTTGATGTGTGACAACGATGGCCTAGCTAGATAGTGCTTCAACAGCTGGTCCAGAACATCTCTTTCATCGTGAGATCCAATGTTAATTGGTTATTAACAATGTACAAGAAATATTTTTTTATTTTGGAGGAACTTAGACTATATAAATCTCATTAACTTTGTTTAACAGAAAAAAGAAGAAGATAAAATTGCCATAATACAGTGTAGTTGGAACGAAAATTTTAATCTCAAATCAAAAAGCTTACAAGGCACATGAATGCTCCAACTATGAGATCTGGTCAAAGAATATAACACAACTCCTTTTCTCGATAACACGGTGGGGCTCGAGCCAGCTTCCGTACCACGGGTGCATACATGTTTCTTGGTACAGGTACCAAGTGACTCTACCCGCCATCAACAAAGATAATTCATTGTGACGACGTCCCTCTTCATTATTCATTCGTTATCCAACTCATTCCCAGATGGTAGCTCAAATCTGTTTTTCTTGCTTTCATTTGCTGTTATATCATCTTCAGTGTCATCCATGATGGATTCCTTCTTGAAATAATCTACCTTAAAGTCATAATCGTCATCCATCATGTCACTGGCTGCAGAGGCTTTGTCTTTCTTCCTCCTTTTCTTCTCAGCCTTTCTAAGTTTGGTATTTAGCATTCCTTCCTCGGTATATAACTTCTCATTTTGTCTGCTGCTAGCACTCTTGCCACTTGTCCGGCCTGCATCATCTTCTCCTGCATCCATTGGCTCATCTTCGACATTATTAACAGGGTTGCCTGTAGTATTGTCACTATGAGTCACCGGTTGCTCCAAATTGTCCTGCGGTTAGAAAAGAACACTTCGTCATAGATGCCATAAATTGTTCAGGCATTGGTGATGTAGAGGATAACGTTGCAAATTCAAGAGCTCATGTTCTTTCTTTTTTTTCCCTTGTAGGTCTCATGCTGAAAAACTTTTCCTAAGACAAACAAGTTTTATCAGAGAGCTAAGTACTTAAAAACAGAAACCTGCAAGATAATTATCCATGAAAGAAGTTTCATAAACTCTAAATAAATTTATAACTACTATAATGTATTTCATTCGTCAATGTGTATGGTCAGGATTAGCAATGATACAGTACTAGATGGACGTAATCCACTGGTCACAATAGAAACATTTCGATTTGCAGAGCAAGTAAAGAGCAGTTACCGAACCACAGATTCAAGAAAAATGTTGAGAAGGATTAATCAGACAAATAAGAAAGTCTAAAAGCAAATCACTTACCTCTAGCATAGTCTCGTCAAAGTTAACAGGGTGATTTGACGGAACTTCAACTGGGTGAAAATAATCAACTGATTTGAGGCTTCCAATAATTGAGGATTCGCTTCCATAAACTTCGTCAACATTGAATTCTTTTCCAAGTTCTGAAACTATCTTTACCTCTGAATGCTCCCCCTCGTTCCTAGACGGGGGCATGGTGTAGTATGGTATTTTTCCTGAGACGTGTCAAACAGATATCAAACTACTAGCATGAACGTAGTCACCTTTTTTAAATTCAACCCTGTCCTCAAGGAAATTTAACAGTTATCATACATACCCTCATTCCAGTCATGCAGAACAATCCTTGCAGCAGCATCAGTGTTGACAATTCCTCCCTTTTTTAGCCTACCCCTAACAGTAGCAACTTTCTGAAGGAAGTCATCGACTGAATCAAAGCTGGGAACCTTGTATATAGTTACTAACACCCTGGCCGGACACAGTTTGAGTATCTCCTTAACTGCACATCACACAGTACAAGCACAGTCAGCCACATCAATCAACCATTGAAACAGCACATAAGAGTAATGCAAACGATGCTAAAACAAATCTAGTTACCAGGACCAACTGGGTCATCTAACTTCTCTATTCTCTTGCAATTTCGAAGAGCAATAGCTGCATCATTCTCTGCTGACGACCTAAGCATCACAATCCCAGGGCAGTCCAACAACTTAACATTCTTATCTAACTGGACTTCTTGCATGGATCTTGTTAATCCAGGTGTAGCACCAACATTGACTACGTGAGATCTTTTCAAGCTATTAATTAGGCTACTTTTACCAACATTTGGCAAGCCAATGACACCGACAGTGATTGATTTTTTGATCTGCAACAAGTAGCTTAGCATTAGCATGAAGCCAGCATAACTAAAGCAAAAATGCAATAAAATGACATCAACGTTGACTATAGACAGGTAGGTTTATTGCTTGCCCATACGCCAAATTTGAAGCATAATAAGACAGTTTGTACGCAAAACATAGCAGTTGAAGTTCCAACGCTTATTCCAAAACTGAACAGCAAGATAAATAGGTGAGAACCCAATAAAAAATTGATCCTAGAAGTACCTCATGACTTCGTGAATAATTCTTAAGCAATTTTATCAGATTCTCAGCTCCAAGACAATCACTTGTCTGCAAAAGATTTGTAGTCTTTCCAGCCTTTGATGAAGACTTCCAGCCCAAGTTTGACTTCTGTTCTTGGGTGCTACACTTGAAAGCAACTGCTGGTAATTCCTCTCGCAGATATTTTAGCCACTTTTCTGCGGCTTCCCGAGGAACAAGATCTGAATACAAAGTCAAAAATTAAATAATGACATCCCTCTGAACAGCTAAAAGGTAACACGTCAAACTTTCATATAAGATAGTGTATAAATTAGCAGTTTGGATGTTATGGTAACCTATATCAAAGAGGGGCGAGATACAAATATATACAAATTTATCCACACATATACTTTATCATGAAAAAAAAACAATTCCACTTCTTTGAGCATCTATAAGTCACCATCACTCATTCTAGTCAAATAAAAACTCCAGCTTATAATCTTTTACTTAGAATAGCACAGACATGTGAGTATTAGAAATGATAGTAGCTATCTATGATCCGTTTAATCAAACAGTGAAAGTTCAAGTAGATACAAGATAATGCTATAAAGAAAATGAGAAAGGGGATACCAATTTTATTGAGGAGTAACACAAGATGTTTTCCAGGTCCTGATCTCATCACCATCTTTTCCATGTCAAGACAGCGTGTACCAAGAGGATCTCGAGCATCAAGAACTTCTAAAATGACATCAGAAGCGTCAATGACTTTGACTAACTCCTTGTAGAAAGCCCTTTCCGAGTTATCTGCATGGATAAGCAAGTGTAAAAGACCAAAGGGAGAAAAAGAGATAAAGAAGCAAACCACAACCACTTCCTCCCACAACCAACCCATGACAAAAACAAAGAATAGAAGTTGACATACCACGGATTTTAACAAAAGTAGTTGAATCATTATCTCCCTTGTCCTCCATAAAATTCTGTTCTCCCGAAGCCATGTCTGCAAGTTTATTCATGTCATCATCTTCGACCAGACCTAGCTTTCTTTTCTTTGCCTGGAAACCAGTGGTATGGTAATTAAACAACTGCCAAAATACCACGAGGAAAGAAACTGTGGAACCACGGAACTGAAACATGCAAGGGAACCTATCCACTAAAAGAAATAATTTTTTCCCAACTATAAGTTGGATTGGGTCTCAAACCCACTTAAAGGATAGTGTTCCATGGATTAAAACATCCTTAAATCAATTTACTCTTGCCAGATAACTATGAGACTAGTGAATTATACAATCATAGTATGATTTCCATAACTTCAATTCAACATTTCAATTGAAACCAGAATAATCAAGCATCACATGAAACAATCAAACATCAAAAACATAGCAAAAGATCACTTTTTTATGATAGTCAAGACAATGTAAACCCCATTACACCATCATGGTGTGATTTTCATAAAGTCTATTCAACATTTCAATTGATTCCAGACAACTTATCACATGAAACAATCAAACATAGGAAACATATTAAAGATCACTTTTTTATGATAGCCAAGTCAATGTAAACCCCAATCCCCATTACACCATCACGGTATGATTTCCATAAAGTCAATCAACATTTTAGTTGATTCCAGACGAATCAACAAGAATCACATGAAACAATCAAACATAGCAAAGATCGCTTTTTTATGATAGCCAAGTCAATGTAGACCCCATTACACTGTCATAGTGTGATTTCTATAATGCCAATTCAACGATTCAATTAAATCCAGACAAATCAACAAGCATCACATGAAACAATCAAACATAGAAAACTTAGCAAAGATACCTTTTTTATGATATCTGGGTATGCGAAGCATCAAAAACATCTTACAACAATAACAATATCTCATTATACTTAAACTAGTTTTCGTGAATATATGAATCCTCAATATGCATTCTGCTAAAAAATAACTTAATTACCCTCTCTTTTCGGGCAGCTTTCTTCTGCTCCAACTCCTCAAGTGCCCGAGCACGACGAGCTTCAAGAGCCTTAAGCTCTTGTTCCTTGAAAGGCCAATCATTGGGGATTCCTGGATCCTTCTCCACCTTAGTCTTTTTGTTAAGACCTAGCTTCTTAGCCTCCTTGGCCTTTTTCTTGTGATGCTCTTTTACCTTCCTTATAATCTTGTGCTTCTGCTTCAATGTTACCCTCTTGCTCTTACTCTCTGCCCAACAAAAAAAAAAAGAAAAAAAAACTCAACACAAAAAATTCAAAAGAAAATATGAATGAAGAGAAATAGAATAGAGAACTAATTGCTTACTCTTGCTTTTCTTCACCATTTTTGTTTGGTGGGTGGGTTTGGAGGGGGGGTGGGAGAGCTTGTAGGGTTTTTGAGAAGAACTGCAAAATTGATTTAGGGTTTAGGAGTTTGGGGTTAGGGCTTTGGAAGGAGAAATACACGGAGACGGTTCGGCTTCCGTATACGCGGGTAAAATAGGAAGTGCACATATAGCCTATTTAGGACACTATTTAAGGAATAGCCTAAGATGTTAAATTTTGTACTCCATTGAAATTTGTAACAGTTGGTCAAATTTCAAACATTTAATGTAAATTTCTTATAAATTTTTAAATGCGACAGAAGGAAAGTATTTTGGGAGCTGATGATACTTCTATAGATAGTTTAATACGACCAGCAGATGATGTCTACTCAATTAAATAATATAAATTAATCATGAATTAAAGTATGTTCACGACTTCTACAATTTGATATCATTATAAATTACTTGTTCTAAACTAATTTGTTCAATGATTTATAATCTAGTGTGAGATGTAACTATAACACAAATATCAAAGGAGTATAAGAAAGAATATAAAAGAAGCAACAACTGGGAATAGTTAAATGTCTGAAGGCATTGTTAGAACACCTATATAATCAACTTCACAAAGGAATAACAAATCCAAGTATACATACTTTACGTGATAATGATTTATCATAATACACGTACTAACATGAGCCACAATAACTTAATAGAATAGCCTAATAAACGTATTAATATTTCATTACTAAATTAACACCCGAATGAAAGCACATGATAATTTTTGCTTATTGAGGAAAAAAAATAATATATAGAAATTGAAAGAGACACACAATGCTTTGTATGAAGTTTGTCATACCGACCATAGTTAAATAGATTTGTCTAATAATTTTGCTAAAGTTAATAAATCAAATACGAATTAAATATACAATAAATTTTAATGTCAATAAATTCAATAATTTTTTTTTTGTCAAAAATATTCAAAAATCTATGATAAAATGTTAGCTAAATATAGCATAAATAGTGGAGGGGTTAATTAATATCCTCAGGGAAAATGGAGAAACAAAAAAGGAAATGGGGTGAGAGAGGCTCGAACTCTCGACCTCAGGATTACTCAGAGAAGCTATGAGACCTACGCGCTAGCCAACTGCGCCACCACCCCAGACATCTGTTTTTTCTCCTTCAATATATATCAACAAACAAATACAATTTCGAAAACAACTCACCTCGGGTTCCTGTACATATATACAGAGAGAACAAAGCGACTCATTGACTCCAAAGGATTCGCTATCCTCCAATCAAGGTACGCACATTTCTGATCCACAAATCATCGTCACTCGTACTGCCTGCCTTTGATTCTGCATTCGTTGGCATTTTCTCCACTGATGCTACCTTTTTTCCCACTACTGCAACTATGTATACAAGGTCTACATCGTCGTTTTTAAGCTCTTAAGTTCATTTGTGGCTTTACATCTCCTACCTAATGCATTTTTACTATCCGCTCTCTGTTTCAGCTGCTCAAAAATAATCTATGCACCGAACATTTTGATACGAGGCGATAAATTAAGCGTAGCTTATTGTGTTCTGAATTAAATAGGAGCGTATGTGTTTACATTTTCTTAAAAAAACTGTTTGTGTTATTCGAGCAAAATGCAGTGCGTGAAAACTGTAAATTGCTAGTGTAAACATTTGAGGATCAGTAAAATCAGTATACGAATGTGAATTGGGAACAGAACTGTTATAGATATTATGGCAGAAAATTGAGGCATATTATGCATATCTTATATGATAATTTGATGTCCTGCTGATGAAGTTAGGGTTATAATTTGTTTGAAGGGTTCTACTGTTTGTTCTAGCTTTCTGAAGTCCGGTTACAATGTGCATGTCATAGATAAAGGTCCGCAGGTTATATCTGTTGCAGGATGTTGAGGTTAGTGATTGACCTAGTCATTCTAGTGCCTTTCTCAGCACAAAGATTATAAACAGTACGTTGATATTCAGCCATGTATTAATTACCATATAAAAACAAAGGCAAATATGTGCTTATGAGAGAACACGAACATGTTTTTTCTTGTGGAATATATGTGTATAATGACAACAGATGGCTTCCATACATGATAAAGATGTATTATCGTGGTTTTGTTCTTGCATTCTAGGAGATAATATTGTTCATATTCTTAACTGATGACTATGAAGCTGCTGCCTGGCAACTAGTGTCAGTGTTTTGATGTGGCCTGACAATATTTGGGGCAAATAAACTAAATTTATTATGGTTGTTGTTTATGTAGCTGTTAACTTTGGAAGCTGAGACAGGCTGGACCTTGTGTAGGATGCGCACTAGCAACAGGATCTCCTGACTGAGAAGACTGCATACTATAGATGGCAGCACAGGTGGCCTTCCCATCAAGTTCTAGGCTGCTGGTCAATGGAAATTTCTCAGAGCAGCTCTTTGTGTCTAAAAGCTCAGCTATGTTCATATGCAGGTCTCATATCCTGCTTGAATAACTCCAGTTTTTGTTTGACTTAATGTTTGTTTTTATAAGCCCGAAGCTTGTGTTATCCTCAAGTTTGTTTATCCTTTTAGCATTCTGGTTGTTAGAGTTGATGAGAATGCTTAAAGTAGGTGCTTCTGTGCCCTTTTCGTTGTTTAATTGTTCTTGATTTAATAAGCTCTCTTCATTTGTTGTTCAACAGCCATCATTATGAAAAATTTATTTATGTGGTAGTCTAATACTTGCAATGTTTGATTCAGAGGATTTTGCTTTGGACATTATAGAGTATCCGGCTTGCCATCATCAACTAGTTCGAAGCTCAATACTCCGTACTTAAAGAAACCGGAGAGAAGACCAGACATGCACAGTTGCAAGAGGAATTTTTCAGTTGCTTCTCTTGTTGATGCTGATGGGGCAATAACTTCTGAATTGGTTCCTTCCATTGATCAAATGCTTCTAATGACTAGTATATTTCTAACATATCTGGCTGGTGTAATACCTTCAAATATTAGAGAAAAGGTTCAAAGTAAAAACATGGACACTGATAGGACTTCCTTTTCTGGTAGGTAAGAACGGTATTAGATGAAAGCTTTTACTGATACAAGTAGCATATTAGCTGACTTTGACTTGGTTTGATTCGTGTATCATTCTTTATTGCTGAATTATTTTTCGTTTAATTGCAGTGCTAGGAGGAACAACAATTGCAATAATACAAAATTTGCCTGGGATATAGTGAAAGGAAAACTCCTAAGTTCTCTTTCTTCTACAAAAGAAGAATTGGACTTTGGTGCTACACCTATTGAATCTGAACAAAACTATGGAAGACAGCCTTCAAACTTATGTGCTCTTGCCCAGGGTTCAAGGTTGAGGTTACTTTGGGCATCTTTTCAGTTACTCAAGAAAGAGGCAGGCACTGTCTCTATCATTGCCTTGTGAATTTGAATAGAACAACTTGGTGATTTCTAAAATGGTGGACTTCTCTGTTTGATCTCACCTTAGGTAATTAGGGCTGTTTAAATGTAGTTGCTAATGGAATATATAGAGGAAAATGTTAACTACCATCTCATTGATGCATATCTTTGCATTCTTATAATGTTGTGGTTTTGAATTAGCAACCCCCCTCCTCTTCATATGAAGTGTTTGGTTGGGCACAAACTTTAAGAAAGACTCTTGAAACTTTTGCCCTTAAGCATGTTATGACATTTCTCATGTTTCTAAGAGTAAATGGGAAGTTTAAAGTTAATTTTTTTTTAAATATAGAAACATATTGCACCCAAGGGTATGACCTAGTGGTTCAATGAAGTTGGGTTGAGAACCATGAGGTCTCAGGTTCAATTTCCAGCAGAGATACTCTGATGGTGGTAGGTATCCGGTGGAATTAATCGAGGTGCGTGCAAGCTGCCCCGGACACCATGGTTATAAAAGAAAAAAAAGAAATAGAAATATATCATCTTTCTGGGACAGAGTCAAAAGAAAATGGTGTCACATAAATTGGATACGGGAGAGCGTATCTTTTACTTTGAGCGGGGAGTAGTACTCATGAAGTCATGATTATTCACTTTTACTATTTTCCATTTCTTTCTGTCTACACAAGCAGGTGGTTTCATTGTCCTAACTCCTAAATTATGGTTTTGCAACTTCTACAGGTCGATTATATTTCTGAGGATGCTGCTAGCTTAAGCAAGGAAAGTTTCTTGACCATTTATAATGAGGTCATTAAGAACTCGTGTCAGCCTTTATGTGTAACTTGGCTGGAAGAGGAACTGCTTCTGAAAAATGACAAAACCAACAAGGTATGCCTTGAAATATATATTCTGTTCTTGTTAAGTAGGAAAAGAAATATTCTGCTACATGCCTGTGACTTATTTTGGTATCTCTTCTTCCAATTATGTCGTCAGGAATGTCTCTCTGTAGTGATTGGTGAGTTGGATGGACATGGTAATGTCCTGATGAATATCAAAAAGTCAGGGAAGGAGGATCTGTATGCAGAACTGATATGTGTTCTTAGATTTGGTTTTGTCAGGTAATATCACTTCCTCTAGTCATGTGAATAAAAGTATTTTTTTGTGGCTAGTTTAAATTTTTGATACAGATGCAAGTATGTAGATTAAGTTTTGATTGAAATCATGCTAGATTTGTGGATTAATTCTTTATCATCAGTGTACTTATTGCTAACATTTTTGTAATGATAAATATATCTTTTTGTCAACTATTTATTTTTTGTGCCATCATCAACAACAACTATTTTTTTTGAGCCGGGGGTCTATCGGAAACAACCTCTCTACTTCTTCGGAGGTAGCGGTATGGACTGCGTACATCTTACCCTCTCCAGACCCCACTTTGTGGGAATACACTGGGTTTGTTGTTGTTGTATCTTCAAGATAAAGTCTGCTGGTGTTTAGTGTTTTGTGTGTGTATTGGAATGGAAAGTTCCTCTCTTGGACTATACTTTAGGACTTACGCGCACTAAAGCTCGCCTTAACTAAGCTCATTGAAAATGCAGTCTTTGAATTGTTTCTCAAATGGGCGTCTTCTTAATGGCGGTATACTGTGGCTCCATAGAAAGAGAACCTGAACTTCTAATTTGTCACTATGTTACATTTTTCTCTTAATTGGTTTGGTTAGATATCCCTTTAGAGCTTCGAGCCAGTCCCGACTAAGAAAAGAAAATTGTCCAAAAAGATGCCTTAATGTGCTTTAATGCTGAATATACAGGAAGGATGGCCTTTATGGTAACAACTTGTTTATGGACCATGGTGTCTCTATACTGGAGGATTTGGTGATTATGTTGGCAGATGGGATAGCAAGTATGTATTTGGGCCTTATTTCTGTTGATAGTAGTATGTCAAATGAAATGAACAAACTTGATTTGAGTTTGTGTACAATGTCAACCCGAGCACTTCAGAAGTTGCGGAATGAGGTATTAACTTTTTCTTGATATATTTGGTTGTTGTATTCATGTGTAAATTAATGCTTCATCCTGTGTGATGATTCTCTCTGCATAATACCGAATTTGTCTTCACATAGTCACATTTGCTCTTTTTGAGGTATTCTTGCCTACATTGTTTTATTTGAGCTGGCAAGTAGATATTTACATACATTTGTGTTTTCACAATATCTTGGGTCTATGATCCAGGGGAATAGTGAGATTGATGAGGATGCCATTATCGTATTGGAGCAGGTTGGATGAAGTGGAGGCTCGCCTCGGGAGTGTTGTGTGATAAGAAGGTGCCCCTTAAGCTTAAAGGCAAATTCTATAGAGTGACAGTCCGTCCGGTTATGTTGTATGGAGCAGAGTGTTGGCCAGTCAAGCGCTTCTACATCCAAAAGTTGAGGGTGGTGGAAATGAGGATGTTTTGTTGGATGTGTGGGCTTATTAGATGGGACAAAGTTAGGAATGAGATTATCCGAGAGAAGATGAGAGTGACTTCGGTGGAGGACAAGATGCGGGAAGGAAGGTTGAGATGGTTTGGGCATGTGATGAGGAGGGACGCAGGTGCCCCAGTTCGTAGGTGTGAGAGGCTAGCGTTGGATGGCTTCAGGAGTAGAGGTAGGCCAAAGAAATACTGGAAGGAGGTGATCGGACATGACATGGAGCAGCTGCAGCTTACTGAGGACATGACCCTAGATAGGAAGGTGTGGAGGTCGCGGATAAGGGTAGAAGGCTAGCGGGCTAGTACTATTAGGAATGTGCGCATAGATGCCTATGGTTTGTGAGTGTTTGTTACTTCTATGCGGCTGTCCCATTCATAACTTCTCAGTTCCTATTTTCTTATTGCGTGTTGCCTTATATTCCGTATTGCGTATTTCTCTGATTTATGTTTTATTATTCCTTACGCCTTATCTCTGTTATTTCTGTGTCTGTTATTTCTATTTCTGTTATGTCATCCATCCCCATGTCTACTATTCTGTATCTTGAGCCGAGGGTCTATCGGAAACAGCCTCTATACTTCTTCGGAGGTAGCGGTATGGACTGCGTACATTTTACCCCCCAGACCCCACTTTGTGGGAATACACTGGGTCTGTTGTTGTTGTTGTTGTTGCTGTCATGCTTATGTACGAAAGCTGAAGTTGCACTATTTTGTCAACAAGGGCCATTGGTTAGGCAAGTTGATATGCTGGATGCTCAGCTTGTTGAAGCTGAAAGAAAAAGTGAAAGTACGCATAAAAAACTAAACTTTTTTTTTCTTAGAATGATATGATAAACTTCAACTTACATGTTGAGTTGCACTTCACTTATTGTGCACAGGATCACTCTTAAATAGACTTAGGTATTAGG
>NC_061116.1:227304391-227313111 GCF_002878395.1 Capsicum annuum | reverse complement strand
ATCTGTTCTTGCCTCCCACATCTGTGAATGGATGTCATGGACTTCCACTTGATTTGGGGAAATACTCATCTCATGCAGCTTCTTGTTCAATTGCACTCTAATATTAGTTAAAGATATTCCTATGTAATTCTGGAATATGAATACGCCTGCCCTTAGTTTGCTGAAACAGTTGGAGAGTGATCTTTGCTGGAGTATGGAAATAGTTGCATTCTGTAGGAGAGATTCTCTCAGTTCAGTTATGCTGCTCGACTTGATAAGAGTTCCAGTTTTTCTAGTCATCAGTCAATTGAGCCAGAAATCTCTTATTATATATGGAAGACAATTTATGTAACTAATGTTGGATGACAATAGATTGACAGATGATGAGACAGAAAGAAGGGCAACAAGTATGCTCGAGTACGAGGAATTCATAAAAAACGAAGAGATTTCTTGAAGGCAGAAGTCAAGGTCACTATGGTTGAAGGAGGGGGATAGAAACGCCAAATTTTTTTCACAAAATGGCAAATGCTCATAAAAGGTACAACAACATTGACCAACTCTTGATCCAAGGGGAGTTGACTTAGGATCCAAACAGAATTGAAAAGGAGGTGGTAGATTATTACAGTAAACTATACTCAGAAGCCACAAACATGAGACCAGCTTATATGCATCCAAATTGTCCTAGACTCACAAAAGAGGAACACGAGAAGCTACAAAGGGGGTTTAAAGAAAATGAAGTCCTGAGATGTTTAAAATTATGTGCAACAGTCAAGGCACCTGGTCCTGATGGCTTCACCATGGGATTTTTCATCAAGTGTTCGGAGATTTCTGAAGCACGGCATCATGTCGGTCTTTCGGAACTTCTATGAACAAGAAATGTTTGAGAGAAGCCTTAATGCCACATTCATAACACTCATCCCAAAAAGAAATGAGCCAAAGAGTTGAGGGAATTCAGACCAATTGGTTTGATAGGTAGCATATACAAGTTGTTTGTCAAAGTATTGATAGAAAGATTGAAAGATGTGATGGTGAAGTTGGTTGAGTCGCAACAAATGGCCTTCATCAAAGGCGGACAAATCATGGATGCTGTACTTATAGCGAATGAAGCCGTTGACTCCAGATTGAAACAAAAATAACCTAGAATCCTTTGTAAGCTAGACATGGAAAAGGCTTACGACCATGTTAATTGGGAGTTCTTACTGGATACTATGAGGAGAATGGGTTTTGGCCAAAAGTGGATACAATGGATCAAATATTGCATCACCACTGTGAGATTTTCTGTGCTTATAAATAGCTCACCTGTAGGCTTAATGCACAAAGGGGTCTTAGACAAAGAGATCCTTTGTCACCCTTTTTATTTTTATTAGCTATGGAAGGTCTTAATAGAATGATCAAGACAACAAATACGAATGGTTGGCTCAGAGGTTTTGATGTGGCTAGAAATGGAGGAGAAAATTTAGAGATAACTCATCTGCAATATGCAGATGACACTCTCATCATGTTTGAAGTTGAAGAGGAGTAACTTAAGATCCTAAGGGTGATTTTGGTATTATTTGAAGGGATCCCCAGGCTGCACATTAATTGGAGGAAAATCTTCTTATATCGTATTAATGAGGTGCAAAATTTAGAATTTCTGAGCTCAATTCTAGGTGGAGAAGTAGGAACCTTACCCACAATCTATTTGGGAATGCCATTGGGAGCAAAGTCACAATCCGCGGAAATATGGAATGGTGTAATAGAAAAATATGAAAAGAAACTGGCAAGGTGGAGGACTCAGTACTTGTCGAGGGGAGGTAGATTAACTCTCATTAACTCGGTCCTTGATTCTCTCCCAACTTACATGATGTCTACCTTTCCTATTCCTGCACGGGTTATCAACAAACTAGATTAGATAAGGAGGAAGTTTCCTTGGCAAGGGAACAATGAAAGGAAGGGATACAACTTGGTCAAATGGGAGGCAGTGACTGTAGGGAAAAGGCAAGGAGGATTAGGAATCAAGAACCTGAAATTTCATGGCCAGACCCTAAGAAGAAAATGGCTATGAAAGTATTATAGTGACGATCGATCTTTATGGAGGAATGTCATTAGTGCTAAATATGAAGAGGAAGATAACTGGATGACAAAGGATATCACCACACCATATGGAGTTTGTTTGTGGAGATCCATTAGAGCTTTATGGAGTGAATTCAAGACCAACACAAAGATTAAAGTGGCAAATGGAGGCAAAACTAATTTTTGGAAAGATGAGTGGCATGAGACAGGAAGACTAGATATTCAGTTTCCAGACATCTATGCATTAGTCTCTCACCAACAAAAGACAATCGCTGACTTATGGACACATCAAGGATGGACTTTCAACTTTATGGTTTAGAAAGAGATCAAGATACTCTATGGTGGAAAGGTAGCATAAACGGCCAGTTTGAGGTGAGTAATGCTTATAGCTGGATGAACCACACCCCCCAGTGTATAAGAAATTGGCCTTGGAAAGGCATCTGGAAAAACAAAGTCCCACACAAAGTTGCATGCTTTGTCTGGTTGCTAGCTAAAGAAGCTGCTCTCACTCAAGATAATTTGATGAAGAAAGGGACATCATTGTGCCCTAGATGTTTTTTTTTTGGGGAAAGTGCGGAGACAGTTAATCATCTTTTTCTTCATTGCAAAATCACTAGACAACTATGGAGGACGTTCTTAAATCTCAAGGGCATTTCCTGGACTATGCCTGGAAAGATTACAGAAACAATTCATAGCTGGGAGGAAGCTGGTGTGCACGCAAAAAATAGAGACAGATGGAGAATCGTCCCTGCAAGTATATGGTGGACTCTATGGAACGAGAGGAATGCTAGATGTTTTGAGAGCATTGAGAGTAGTATGCAAAAGCTTAATTGTCTTTTGTTGCTATGCTTTTGGTGTAATCAAGTGTACTAAAATGATACTATCTCTATAATTGATGCTCTAGATTCAATTTAGATAAGAGATAGCAGGATAGTACAGTAAATGATGTAAATACGTTTTCAGTACAACCTATGTATTGCTTTTGGAGAAATATACAAATTTACCAGTTTCAAAAATTTTTGGATGAAACTAGATAAAAGCAATTAGATTTCAAAAGAGTATTTTTCTTTTGTAACCTTGTATAAAAAGTCATCACTTCTTTGCTTAAAGTGATAAAGAGATGCAAAGTGCGGGGGGTTATCACTTTATTGGCGAAGCCATGCGCTTCAACGAAGTGTGCGCTCCTCCAAACAATGACATGTGAAGTGATCCAAATGAAAAGCTGTTGGCTCTTTGAATCTCAACTTTGAGGAGTCGGAATAATATTGACATTATCTTTACTGGATATTAAAATAGGTTACAGTATTTTAATTGTGATTTGATTATTGTAGCGCTAAATTCATATATGTTTTATATTTTACATTTTCTACATTTGTGTATTTCACATTTCAGATTAGTTTTTGTTTCAAGTTGCATAGACCTTATTACTTCTTTGCTCTTTTCACTTTTAAAAGCACTGCTTTATAAGAATACAAATGGGTATGAGTCAAGAACTATAAGCCACCAGCAGTGGATGAAGGAACATTCTTTTACAATTTATACTATAAGGATACTGAGATTAATGTTACATTGTGAAATATTTTAACAGATTACTCTCAATCAGTGGTTGCATCAGAACATGGAAACAGTTGTCTCCATGTATGAAGATCGGTTTGACTTGTGCACGATTCAAAGTCAACTTGTTGAGGTATCTAGCAAGAACAAGGATCAAACTATTAATTGGTGGAAGAAGCTTAGTGTAATAAGTTCTAGACCTGTGTCACGTCAATTGAATGTTGTTGTGATTGACCAAATATCTGTGCCTGTTAAGCGGACCAAGGAACTAAGGGCTTTGACTGGGTGGTAAGCAGAGACCTTCACCGCTCATATCTCCTTCATATCATGCATTGATTGCTTTTCTGCTTTTTTTTTTCCACTTTGAAGCCTTCTGGATCTTCATAGGCTTTTTACAAGATTCTTAGTGATAACATTTTATGGTATTGTAGTTCATTACTTATGCTATTTGTGATTGGATGCTAGAACTGAAGATTTAATTTTAACAGTTAAAAGAATAAAAGTTATGCTGTTAGAAGAATTAAGCTTTTGTTTTGGTTTTAACTCACTAATCTTCAATAGTCAAACCCAGACTGAAATTAACCTAATACTGATTATTTTGAGAGAAGGAAAAGGAAATTCATAATTGCTGCAGCCTTGAATGTCATTTTGCAATTCAAGGAAAGATGTATAGTTCTAATCCAAGTACTTGATAATAGTACCTTGACTACCTTAAGAGTTCGAGTCTCTTGCATTCTCTCCTTGACCAATTTGCAAACTATTAACAAAAATATGGGTCAGGTCCAGAATAGTGTTGTTGATGATTGAGGAAATAATAAAATTCGTGGTTGGCAACTGCATTAGTTAGTGGGGTTTTAATGTGAAATACAGTTCAAAGTACTATAGTAAACTTAGTGCTAAGGCTGTAAATGTTGAATCATGAGATGCTTGATTTCAGATATTGAGGTTGCCGTGCTGTCTTTTTTAGTTGGTATTGAAGTTCCATATGCTGTCAATGTGGCATATGAAACTTATTGATAGTATAATCACAGTTTGTGGTCAAAAGTCCTATTACTGGAATAGTTGGAAAACTGTTTTTATTTTTTATTTATAATCAAACGCTAGTTACTATTAGTCTCTTCATCTTGTTACATGCCGAATATGTTCCAATTCTCTGTAGGTCCACATTTCTTTGCCTGTGCAGGCATTAGCAAGTCCAAAAGGAAATTAACTTACCAACCGTGTTATGTTAACCTTTACAGGAGATACTATTACAGTCTTTTCCTTGAATTGGCTGATATTGCAATGCCGTTGGTGAGAATTGTTATCGCTAAGGTGAGTGATGCAGTCTCATTCTTTCTGGTTTCTCTGATAGGGAGATCATTGGGGCTTATTTACACTGGGATAAGACAATCCCTTCGGTGGAAGAACTAGGCACTGTGCAATCTCTTTTTTTTGTGTTTGCAATAAATTTTTTCTGCATTGTCTTAAACATGTATTGACAAAGTAGACTACTTTAACATTGTCAAATTCTTTTTAGGCCTATTTAAAGCATTTGAAGTTAGATTTGTAGCTACGATTCTTCAGTTTTCTTCTCAATTGTTGAAACTATTAGTTGAAGGAAAGTCCTAAAAGGTACTGGTCTACCTCTCATCTGCAGAGTTACTTTTATAATCGTTCAAGATTACTTTATCCTACTTTTTTAATTGTCTCAGAACCATTATTTATATAGAAAATAAAAATAGCTTTTGGAATTGCATAATCTCAGTGCTCAGGAAAGCATTATTGTCATTATATTTTCATGGAATTCCATAAAGAAGTTTTGACATTTGACCACAAACTTTTAAGTACTAGTTTGTATGCTTCGAATATATTTAATTAAAGTCTCATCATTTCGATTTCAGTAGAATCTCTGGTTACTACTTTTCCTCTGTGTCAAATTTTACTCATTCTTTTTCATAGATAATGAGCATGACAAATGATGGGTGTGTTTTGTTGTATACAATATTTGTCAAGCTCGAAGTTTCACTCTGTATATGAAGTATGAACTCTTGGCTTGACAATTGTTAGCACATTTGCAACTTTGCACAAATCACTGAAGTATTATGGAAACTAGTGGGTCAAAGATTGGAGACAGGGAGAAGACAAGGGCAAGTAATAAGAGTGGGTAGAAAAGCAAAAGTAATCTCAGAGGATAATAATCTTTTGTGTTGTGCCCTACCACCTTTACAAGACGAGGCTCTTAAGAAACTTCTTATAGACTAATTAATTCACAGTATTTCCATAGTGTCTCACTTTGCATAAAGTAAACATTTCCCACTTTGAACTTTCACTTTTCCTAGGAGACCTAATTATTAGAGTTATACAGTTTAGAACAGGTAGTAAAATAGTTAGTTTCAAGTTGTCCCTAATGGGATAGCAGTTGGCCTGTGTTTTCTTTTTCTTGAAATTAGAGACTAATCGTTGAAACAATATTATGCTCAAGATAATAGATTTTAATTTTTTTTTAGCACCCAAGGGTGTGAACCTAGTGTTTGATGAAGTAGGTTGAGAATTATGAGGTCTTCGGTGCAAATTCCGACTGAGGCAAAGACTATGTGATCTCTTACCATTTGCCCAAACCTTGGTGCACAGAGTTACACAGTACATGTGCAGGAAATAATAGATACTTTGTGTAATTTGTCAAAGATGGCCCAAACAACATTTGTTATCAAAAGAGCAATTTCAATTTTGTGGAGTGAAGGACCACAAGATAAATCAGCTGCCATTGAATGGAAGGTGAAGGCTGATGGAACTTTATGATGCATGCTTAGTTAGTTATAGCTCAGCTCATCCATGAATGGAAAAAGCTATACTTATCATCATTCTTACAGGCATGCAAGAGTTGTCAGTACAAAAGAAAAAGACAGTTGTTACTTTATGAATTCCTCCTGAGATGTTTGTTGCTTCATGTTTTGCTTTTGGAAGTTGGAACAAAGGAGAAAGAAACTTATGTGAATCAATTGCTCCAACAAATCCAGAATAAAGAAAGCAGTTTGGTAAGATGGTTGGAATTCCCCATCTGTAACGAAAGGTCTCGGCTTCAAGCCACGAAAATGGAGAATCTTTCGGTAGGGACAGCTTTAACTTGTCCCCCTATCCAACGCTAATTTGAATTAGTCGAGTCAGTAGGTCTATCAAATACCAAATGATTAATTGTAAAAAAAGAAAAAGATATAGGAACCAACGCATACGTCGTTTTCTGCATTATTGGCCCCATGCCCTCTCTACTCTCTAGCAACCCCCACAAAGAAAAGAAGAAAAGAAAAAAAGCAAAAAACTAGGTGCTGAAGCTTTATATTGATCCACCAGGTGCCATTATTATTTTGCTTTATGGTTTCATGCATAGGTCCTAAATATGGTACTCGGATTTTTTTCTCCATCTGTACCTGCTTCCCAAATATAGATTAAGACTTGCCTCTTGCAACCTTCCCACCCCCACCCACCACCCACAGGGTGTTGGAATTTATCTCTTCAAGTTTTGCATTGTCGTGAGTATACAGTAAGTGGAATGAAAAAAAATATGTTTGTCAAGTTGGCACCTAGATTAGACAACAGCAACAACTAACATTCCCCGTGCATTTCCACAAAGACCCACAAAGACAGTCGTAAATCGTAATAGAAGTACAAGAAGCCAGAGATAGTAACAAAACAATAGATTCAACACTTGTTGAAGTAAGAGTAGATTCAACATCTACATACGCCCTGTAATGTATTATTGAGATTTTTTTTTAAAGAAGGATTAAGCTACACTTAATTGAAATAGGATAGAGAATATACTGCCATGAACCCAATAGATCACCTTCCTAACCCTACTACTAATCAAATTTATGTAAAGCATTTAGTAAGGTGAGGGATAGGGTGAGGGTGGGGTGGGTCATGATCTTAAAATAATGCCAGTAAGATCCAGGTTAACATTGCATATGTATGCATATATATTACTATATAATATAAGATGAGAAGCTGCTGTGTGTTATATTACTGTTGTAATTAAACCTGATATTTAGTGCGGCTTCACAGTCCTCTATTTTTTAATTTAATAATATTGTCAATTGTCTTTTCCTCTGACTTCTAGGTCCTAATCAGTGTCATGGAAAATATTATGGGGTAATTTGGTAGGAGGGATAAGGATAACTAATCTCGAAATTAATTTAAAATAGGAGTTTATTTCATGTTTGGTTGGGACAAAATGCATGAGATCACTCATCCCGGGATTGAAGTGTTTTTCTTATCCCTCCTTGAGGATGGGATAGCTAATCCCGAGATAGCTAATTCCGGGATAACTTGTTTTCCAGGCAAACGACCCCATATAGGTTTTTAAAATTTCTTTCCCTATTTTAGGCACTAATTGTCAATATTTGAACAGCAGATTTACAGCTGTTTGGTTTGATTATTTCTCTTCTTCTCCTCCCTCTTTCTATTTTCAATTATTGTTAGCTCATACTGGCCAAGCTTTTCCATTATTATGTAATTAATGTAGTTTATCTGCTACTGAGTTTTTCGTTATTGAATTTCTCTTTGTTAAATAATTCATGTGTGATATTCAAAATCCTCATAACAATGAAAAATCAATGTGTTCAAAGTACTTTCAATATTTTATGCTAGATGTTTTAATATAGAAAATGCTTTTCTATTTCTTGCCCGACACTAAATAATTTAGTACCTAAATTAATGGGACCGATGCATGAAATATATGTAGATGACAAGAAACGAACATTAGGACTAACTCGATCCTAAAAGTTAACTTCTAATGAGATTGTAATATTTATCGTTCTATCAATGTGGACAACTCAACACCTCCTTGCACTCCCAGGCTTGCCCGTTGGGATGTTGATATCATGATAAAAAATAAGCGTTGAACCTAACTCAAAATTAAAAACTAGCTTTGTGAGGTGTTAGATTGTCCAAAATCATAAAAAGAGACCAAATATTTCACACCGAACCAATGTGGGACAACTCAATGATAGCGACAAGACTACATTGCTTGCTTCTAAAAGATGCATACAATTTCAAATTATCTTCTATAATAAGCAGGATTAGCAATCTGAAAGTTGAGTCAAATAACCATTTATAATAAGTTAATATACACTGATTGAATACAATTTTGAAAATGCACT
>NC_061116.1:227301012-227304291 GCF_002878395.1 Capsicum annuum | reverse complement strand
GGCATTTCATTGGGTTAGTTTTACAAGAAATTATTATTTTGTGGTTTCATTTAATATTGCTCATGAAATGTATGGAAAGATACCATTGCCAAAGGAAATATGGTTGTATAATGTTAATATTGGCATTTCGGTATTGGATGGAATGCTTTGTGCTTATTCTAATGGGTATCATCAAAGAAAGCGCACTTTTTATTTATGGGTGATGAAAGATTATGGTTTCGGGGAATCTTGGAATGCACTATTTTCTATAGTATATCCTGATATTTGTATAGCCGCACCGAAATATAGGTTTTCAGATAAAAGGCAAAGATTGGAGACCGACCGTTATATTTCCACCAATGTCAGACTTGACCAGTGCCATGGCAGCTCCAAACTTTTCTAAATTGTGGAAAGACAAAGAGATAATCAGTTAACACACATCCTGCTTGATTGCTTGATTTTGAGATGTACAAGACAAAATTTACTAAGAAGTAAGAACCAGACATCCTTTAAAAAGGAAACTGAAAGGGGGAGCTCACTTAGAAGCTTTAAGCAACATTTAAGTGAGAATAATTTGACAAATTACCATTACATCCTTCTGTAAGAAAAGATCCCTTTGAAGTAGACTTTTCAAAAGCTGGAATGAAGATCAAATTTGCATAAGCATACATAATCCGTATGTCACTATTATATATAATTTTGGAGGCTTATCGAATCACAAGGCCATAAACTTGTAACTTGAGTTTGTTCACTTGTTCGGCTATTTTAGGGTGTGCAAACCCGAATTTACATTTTGATTATGTCCCAATGAGGAGACTAGTTTTTCTTTTGATACTCGCAAGGTTGATATTCATGTATAGTATAAACCTAGAGAGGTGTTGAATGAAAAATATAATTTTGTTCGGTACTTGCTTCAATGGGTTGATTACTTCAAAAAGGTGCTACGATCTTAAATTGATACTCTTATATGGTATTCTTTTTTCCAGAAAGAGATTTTATGAGTTTTATATTGGCAAAATATTGCACTTTTGAAACCTCCTTCTCATGGGCCTAATTCTGCTATTAACTTATTATGAATGTATTTTAAATTAGTTTCCTCTAAAGGTTAAGTACTAGATTAGTTTTTGTTTTGTAAATGATATCCTCCCAAGCGGGTTGCTACACACACCACAACATTTTTGGAGATTCAGAGCTACATAGGTTTTAAAGGTCCAAATTAATCAATTTCATAACTCAATTGATTGCGAAAATTAAGATCAAGCATTAGATCGACTGGGGAAAAGGGGCTTAGCTAGAGTGTTTGTATCTTGAGAATGAAATTTCAGCACTACCAAGAAGTTTTTGTTCTTCTTGATAAAAATAAAGTACCAGGCAAATTTTATTTTTAAAAAGTTTTAACTATTCAAAAGGAAGTCAAAGCTAGGGGATCCCCAGTTACTGATACCAAGTTAAAGCACAAGATATAGTACCTATAATAGGCAAGATGTGTTTGCAAACATCTAAGAAAGGTTTGGTAAGCATTACTCCTTCCTCAGATTTGACATGTTTGATTCCTTCTAAAGCAGGGGTGAAGACAGTGCCTTCCATTCTTGTGCTTTACTGCAGTGTATTGCATCATAAAATTTAAAATCTTTTGGGAAGTACATTTAAATGACAATGAAAACCTTAATACAAACGTATCATTACTAGCAGAAAGCGTGACAATAATAAAGCTCAAAAACAGAGACATAAAATTTCTATTATTGATGAAAGTAAGGATGGGTAATATCAACATATAGTCAAAAGGATCCGCAAAGGTTATTACAAACTACATATTTAGGTGCCAATCCAACCAATTGGGAAAAATACCAAAAAGGATATCTGGATTTATTATGATAAAGGCAACACCGAATGCAATGAAGAACAAGTTCCACAATGTACATACAATCAAATGTTGATGATCAACTTTTTAATCCAGTCAAATCAAGACTATGCTGATGTATATTTTTCAAATATATTCAACTACAGATATATAATAAGGCCGAGCGGAATATAGCGGATTCACCAAACCACTTCAAGCAACAAAAAATGATGGTACTAATCTAATTAACAAATCAAACAAAAATGAGCTCAGATCAGTTAGATCCTTAATATTGACTTGACTATCCATAAAACTTAGCTACACTATTTTGTTGATCAAATGCAATTAAACTTCTGCATCAGTCTACTATTAACAGATTCAAACAAAAGATATCTCACTATTCAATTCACCACAATTATCTTTGGAAGCCACGCCAATAGTTAGCAGAATCACAAACTATGAATATACTCCCAAAAAGGATTAAATTGCTAGTTTGTTTACTGTTATTAGCACACAAAGGCAGATCCAATATCATAAAAGCAGTGGATACACACACAAAAAAAATTATGTGCCAGTACATATCTACACATGCATCTGCTGCTTATAGGCGGATCAATCTTTCTTCACGCAATCTAACTAAATTTCTACGCCAATTCCTGTTCCAATTCAAGGAAAACAGTTTTTTAACAAAAAACAAACAAGATTAGCTCACATAACGGCAATTCACTGTAATTATCTGCGGAAGCCAAACTAATAGACTGCAGAATCATAAACTACAAATGCACTACGGATCAAATCACTAATTTGTTTAGTGTTAATAGCAACACTTATTAATTGTTGTTAAACTACTATAACATCGTCCAATCGTCACTCGATCATTATCAAACTGATGCAATCACAGAGGCGGATCCAATATCACAAAAGCAGTGTGTGCGCGCACACATACAGACACACAAAAGTATGAGCAAGTAGATATCTACACATGCATCCATTGCTTACCTGCTGGATCGACATTCCTACACACAATCTAACTAAATTTCTAAGCAAATTCTCATTTAATTCAATGAAAACATATTTTTAAAGAGAAAATCAAACGAGATTTGCTCACAGAAATGCTAGATCTTCAACCTTTTTTGAATGATGCAAGTAAATCGAAGGAATTGAAGCAGCAGATTTTCGAAAACTGATATTTGATACTTAGAAAAATACCTTGTGAATATGGTTCTCTCTAGATTTTCGAGCTTCCGAAGAACGCCAACTGACAGTGAGGAACAAATGAAGAAGCTTTTGATATTTATATATTCGGCGGTTACGGAACGCAAGGCACGGTGTCGTTTTTGCCTCAGCGTATCTACTACTACTAGTCTACTATACTCGTATTTAACCAAGTTTGGACTTTGAGTCAATTGTTTAACGGAAAATCAACTTTTTTCAATTGTTTAACGGAAAATCAACTTTTT
>NC_061116.1:227271438-227300912 GCF_002878395.1 Capsicum annuum | reverse complement strand
CATTTCATCTATTACGAAGGTTTTTAATGAAGTGCAAAAATAAAGAAAACATAACAAGCAATTTTGTAAAATAAATTAATTAAGTCTTAATTCTATAAAAAAGCAAAAACAATATACATCACAAATAGCGCGGAATGCGATCCTCAATAGTTCACTGTTGACGGAAACCAATGTCCCGGGGTCTCGGGGACTAACACGTACTATACTAATATTTGGCAACTTTGCAAAAAACAAATTTGCTGAGTAAATGTAGATGTAGATTTATAGATTTTTTAAATTTTCTTAAAATCAAATTTAGTTAATTTAAAATTATTAAACTAATAAAAAAAGTATTAGTATCATTAATTCTTATAACTTCTAATATGGAAAGACTTGACCATAAATATATTTAATCAATTTTCAAATCTTAAATATTAATCAAAACATAACTACTCCAAAACATAATTTCACATGTTCTTCCATTGGTTCTCTACATGAGTGTTTTTATTATAGAGCGAGAGTATTTTTTTTGTTTTACTGAATTGCTTGGTTACCTAGAAATAGCCGGGGAAAGAGTAGGCCAAATTGTTAGACTAGTAGACTTTGAAAGTGTATAATCAAAATTAAGGATTAAGACAGCCAACTCCTTTAATTTTTGTTTATTTTTATCTGTTCACTATATACTAAAAATTAGAAATGTGCATCGGTTGATTTGGTTCGATTTATCAATTTTTTTATTTTTGAATATACTAAACCAATAATCAAACCAATAAGATATTTTTTATCGATTTTTGATTTATCGTTTTTAAGTACTTAACGGCTCGATTTTCGGTTTAGCCGATAAAAAAATACTCATAAAATAAAAATAGTAGTAACTAACATGAAAAAAAAATCGAATCTTAGTTGCAACAAAAAATCTTACATAATGTGTTTTAATTTACAAGAATCTTCAAGTTTGAACTAAAGATTGTTAAGAGAAATTAAGAGTTTGTATATTGAAATAATAGGTTTTTAATCGGTAGAAATTAAACAGAAATTAAGAAAAATATATACCAAGTCATATATATATATATATATATATATATATATATGTTCTTATAGGGTTATCGGTTTATCCAATAACCTAATAAGAAAAAATTGAACCGAATCAATAACCCAATATTTTTTTTTTATAAAATCATTAACAAACCATTAAACCAATAATTCAATAATAATAAACCAATAACATTTTTATCGGTTCGGTTTTTGCACACCCCTGCTAAAAACAGATATCCAAGAATAATTGTTCGAAACCAACAGATAATTTACCACTTTTGTATTCATATATCCTTTCTATTAATTTATTTATTTTCTTGTTCATGTGCTGTTATTAAAAATTATTTATCGTTCAATGCATTTCCCGATGCATTAATTAATTATATTGAAAGGGTGATATACTCCATTTTTTATACTATATGTACATAAACTTGAAGAAGGACACTTGGCATATTAATATTGGCTAGCAAGAGATGAGGAGCAATCTAAGTGATCAAGGTTGTGTGGCTGTTTGAACTGAAATATACTACGTGTTTGTGTATGCAAATTGCAGCAGAGATTGTACCTAATATTACTTAATATTGAAGATTGAAGTGTCTGGTCTCTCATTTCTGAGTGTGAAAAACACAGAGAAGTACAATGGCCACCAGCAGCACTGGTTGTATTACAACCTCTTCAGTTGCCTGTGTTGGCCTCGTGCACAAAGCATCTCTATCCCGCCCCTCCTGTCTTCTCGGTACGTTCATTTTTATACTATCTGGTTAACTGAAAGATAACGATATGCGATTGTCTAATAAGAGAGTAATATGATTATTTTTTGGGGGTTTCTCACTTGGTGTTCAATACCTGCATTGAGAATTAGTAATATGAAAAGTTACGTTAGGATCTTGAATTTGTCTTTGACCTATAGCAGAGGCGGACCTACATTGAGGCTAACGGGTGCACGTGCACCCGCTAGCCTCGAGAAAAACTCTGTATATATGATTTGTATATATCTCTCTATATACATATATCAGAGTATTATGTTAAATATATGCTGTGCACCCACAATAACAACTAGGTTGATTGGTGAGGTGGTTCGGTATGCCACTTGAAAGTTACACTTAATGTGTGACTACTCATGTTCGAGCCCCAACAACAATGTTTTATTGCTCTTTTAATCATTTTTCAATTTTCTATTGCGTGGTTGCTCAGGTTCGAACCCCAACAACAATACTTCTTTATTGCTCCTTTTTTTCATTTTTCAAGTTTCTTTACACTTATTGTTCAAATGTATATATTTATCTTTTGATTAAAAAAGACTTCCTACTTAGCAGTCATTTATTTCATACTTTTTCTTTTATGTATTGTGGATATTATTGAGTTATTTTTTATTTTATTTCAAAATATAAACTTCTCTTCAATTTCAAAAGGTAGATATTCTCCATAGCTTATACTGATAATATTTATTTTCTTTTAATCTTTTGATCATTGAGTTATTTTTTATTTAAAAAATTAGCAATTTAAAATTTGAGATAGGCTTAAATTAAACGTTACCCGTTGCAACTATCTAGCAAACAAATCTAACGAATTTAATATTTTTCAAAAACTTTCTATTATTGTTCAAAATATAAAAATACATTGAATTTAAATAGGTGAATAACACATTTTTTTCATATTAAATCTAATTAATGATATTCAATAATATCAAAATTTTGCTTATAAAATATTATAATTAATAAGTTTTCAAAGAAATGTATGTCGAACTTTGACACTGTTAATTACTATATTTAAATATAGAGGTGCACCCGTCAAACTTAAATCCTGGGTTCGCCTCTAACCTATAGTATGATCAATGGCTTTAATCTATTTGAATCACCTGAAAGTCTTAATTAAATATTAATCCGAAAAAGGAAATTGAATCTTCTTTTCTCAGATTAATTAGATATCATCAGATCATTAAATAAGTTCAAGAAGGAATGCATTGATTTAAAAATGCTCATGTGCGTCGTGGATCTAGGAGTTCATACGAATAATACAAAGTCCATATTATAAATTGATGTGAGAGATATATGATCGAAGTTTAAGTACAAATGAACATCTTCATCAAAAAATTATACTGTTAAAGTTACTTTTGCAGGGTTGCCAACGAATATGGGAAAGGTGAAATGTTCAATGGAAAGAGAGCAAGTAAAGGAAGAGTCAAAATTAGGAATGTGTGGATCATTGATAGCCGCAGCATGTGCAGCAACTATGTCAATTAGCTCACCAGCAATGGCACTAGTGGATGAGAGAATGAGCACAGAAGGAACTGGGCTTCCATTTGGGTTAAGCAATAACCTTCTTGGTTGGATCCTTTTTGGAGTTTTTGGTTTGATTTGGTCTCTTTACACTGTTTATACTTCTAGCCTTGATGAGGATGAAGATTCTGGATTGTCCCTTTGACCTTATATTTTAAGTATATTCTTAGTTGTGTAAAATAATCAACAACATTATTCCATCGTAGTACATAAGTGAGGTTTGAGAAAATTTTATCTCTACTAGGCTCTTTTTGATTGACAATTGTGTAAAATAATCATGACTACTGAATGTATTGATGTTGTGTATCTATGAACTTCTTGGAATGCTAATTGTGGTACTCATTTTCTTCCTGGCTATTTTGAAGTTATTTTTATTGAGAAAATAGACCTTATATCTAATTTAATTTGAGAAGTTAAATTACCGAGGATAGACTTTATATCTAACTAAATTATGGAGGACAGATTTTCCACTTGACACAATTTTAGAAGTTAACTTTTGATAGTATTTAAAAATTAACTCATGATGTTAAATTATTGGAAGGTAGATTTTATATTTGACTAAATTATGGAGGATAATTTTTATATCTAATTCAATTTTAGAAGTGAACTTATGGTGTCAAATTATGAAGGATATATTTCATATCTAACTCAATTTTAGAAATTAATTTATGGTGTTAAATTATATGGAGGGTAGACTTTATATTTAATTTAATTTTAGAAATTAACTTATGATGTAAAATAATGAAGAATAAACTTTACAATTTTAGAAGTTAATTTATGATGTTGAATTATGGAGGATAGATTTTATATCTAACTCAATTTTGGAAATTAATTCATGATGTTGAATTATGGAGAATAATCTTTATATCTAACTCAATATTAAAAGTTAACTTATGATGTTAAATTGTGTAGGATAATAATATTATTGATGGAATGATTTTCTGTATTTTAATAGTATTAAACACTTTGTATATTATGACTCCATAGTAAATAAATTTCCTGATTTTTCGCTTTGTTAATTATTAATTTCTCTGTCTTTGAAAATTTTCAATGACATCAACTAATTTGGTCAAAGTACTTGTTCTACCAAAAATTCATTTGTTTTTTATCTTTACTTTCAACAATGATAGTTTTAAAAATCAAAATTTTCTTTGCTAATATTAAAATTTAACACATATAACTAGATACAAATTTATGTATTTTTTCCTACGATTATCAAATTAAATAATAATCGTCATTTCATATGCTTTCATACACTACTTTTTCCATTTTAAAATAAGTTTTGCTCTTCAAAAATCAAGTTAATTTATTTTCAAAAGCAAATTAGATAAAATTAATTTAATATATTAAAAAACTAAAAAAAGTATTATAAGTTATAACTTTTTTCATATCAATGTGAAATACTACATATTGTTTGACTTTGCAAAAGAAAGTGATGAAAATTTAAAAAAATCCAGACAGTTAAAAATTAATTTTTGATTGCCAAAATTAGAAAGTTAATGAAAAAAAAATAGTAAATTTAAAAAGGTAGGCGCGAAAATAAACAAAACTCCCGCGCCATTCTCCCACCTTTTTATTTCAACTCACATCTCTTACCTCATCCTTTTTCACCTACACCAAAGTAGGCAACGCATTTTACCATTTTACCCCTCGCCGGCGTGAAGATTCCGATTAACGATCGTCGGAGGGATTTCGATGCAGCGCCGGCGTACCCACCCTCACATCGCCACTCCTACATCGGAGGTTGTTCTCCCGAAGCGCGGCAAGAAGCGTGGTGGCTACACTTGTGGCCGTTGCGGTGTACCGAAGAAAGGACACGTTTGTAATTTCCCTAAGAACCTCAATCCTATTGATAATCCTCCCATTCCTAAACCAGTCACCATCCTTCGTCCTCCTCCTCCTCTTCCTCCGCCGCTGCCGCCGCCACCGACGGAGAAACGCCATGTACTGCCGCAGCTCCGGCGAGCACTTTCATTTGATGACATTGATGTTAGTAATCCACCTGGATCTGATGACGACCCTGATAGCGAATCGGATCTAGTTGGGTCCGGGTCGGGGAATGGGAAGTTGACAGGGAGTTGTTTATGGGAAGTGTTTAAGAGATTGCCGCCTCCGGCGTTGCTTACATCGGCTAGGGTTTGTAAGGGGTGGAGGGAAACTTCTAGAAGGATCTGGAAGTCTGCTGTGGAGCTTAGACTTCGGGTTCCGGTTAATGCCCAGATTGGACTTGTCGGGTCGGTGTTAAAGAAATGTCCAGGGCTTGTTAAGCTTTCTCTTAGAATGGAAAGGTTAGTTCTTTGAAAGAATAATGGTGGATCAGATATAGAAACTAAACATAAAGGACTCAACTTTTCTATTTAACAACCAAAAATAAAGAACAAAAACTAAAACTTCAATCTGTTAACATTTGATTTGCCCCATCCAGGGTGGCGAAAAGGTTCATCGTTGGGAGAGTACATTGTATATATAAGGTCAAATATGATATTTATGTGTATGTATAGCATATATTGAACCCCCTTGACGCAAATTGAGAATCTATTTCAAATTCCCTTGGTGAAAATCTTGCCTCCGCCACTGACCCGATCATTACTCGTGAACGTGAACTTAAATTGTTGTTAGTGTACACAACTTAAATGCTTCAAAAATTAGTGCTAATAAGTATACAATGCAAAGTTTATTTGGGCTACTAGGTTAGATTTGAGGAAAATGATGTTGTGTAGATACACTGTTCAATTGGATGATCGTTGCTGATAGTGTATGTTTTTACAGTGACATTGATGCTACCTTGCTGGCCTGCATTGCATTTTCCTGTCCTAAACTGGATTCAATGGAGATACTTACTTCTGATACCTCAGTCAATCGGATAACTGGGTATGCTTTAGCTATGTAATTTGCTCTTTACTTACATATATGTATGTTATGCTAGGATTTTCTTGTTGTTCTAAACTAGTTATTTTTGTGCAGCTATTTTATCTACTATCTATTTAGTCAACTGCTACAAATCATTATTACATCATAAAGAATAGTTTTAATTATGATTAAATCGCCCAAGTGAAACTTACTGTTCCTTGATCACGCTCAAGAAATATGCTTTGTTTGGTTTCTCTAGGTTTCTTTTACCATAAGTCTTAGTAGCCAATGGAGCAATACATTGAGTTCAATCAACTATGAGTTTGGGAGGGAGAGGAGTATGTTAGGTTAAAACACTTCTTCTGTAAATCACAGTTGCTGGAATCTAGGGAATTGATGTAATGCATTAATTCTTCATAAAAGTTTTCCCCCCATAGCCATTTATTTGGCATCCTAATTGGAGGCGTTGATAAATTCATCTGACTTAGTTAAAGCCCCCTAACTAGTTTGAGTGTGGCCTTTCCTAGTATTTCTTTAATATAGGTTCACATATAGTTGGTGAATTAATGCAATCTCTACATGCTGCAGGGATGAGTTGGGTCGTTTTGTTGCCGAGAAAAGATGCCTTACTAATCTCAAGATGGAAGGCTGCTCTTATCTTGGGGGTTTTACTCTTTGTTCAACCAGTCTTTCAACTCTTTTGCTTTCAGATCTCTATTGCCATGCTAAGATGGTACTACTGTATGATGTTGTGGTACTTTTTTCACTTTTTTCTGGGCTGCAAGCCTATACATGATGTGTGTTTATCTCTGTAGGTCTTTAACTGCCCCAACTTGATGGATATTTCCCTGGATTTTTCTCGGCAAGAAAATGATACTACTGATCTTACTCTCATGGTGGATGGTCTTGGAAGGAGCTGCCCAAGACTCCAGAACATTCATATTGCTTCCATCCGCCTAACTCATGCTGTAGTGCTTGCTTTAACAGCAGCACATCTAAGGTTTGCAATGTTCATCCAGTTTGATCATTTATGAATTTCTCTTTACCTTTTTTTGAATAAAGCTCGTAATTGTTTTTACTACCTTGAACCTCAGGGGGTTACGGATGCTCTCTCTTGTACTGGGGTCAGAAATAACTGATGCATCTGTTGCAGCTATTGCTTCAAGCTACTCAAGCCTTGAGTTGCTTGATTTGAGTGGGTGTGTTTTACTTCCAGCCCCTTTCGTTTTGAGGTTCTTGAAACTAGCAAATTTAATGGAATGCATCTTGATTATTGCATTTTCTCTTGATGTTTCTTGTCACAGGTCTAGTATTAGCGATAGTGGCGTTGGAATGATATGCAATGAATATCCTGAGACATTATCTAAACTTCTCCTTGCTCTTTGTCCAAATATCACTTCAAGTAATATTCAGATCTGCTTCCTTGATTATCCAAGTCAGCAACTTGTTGTTCTCTAAATGCTTTGCAATTTCTGTTGGATTCTTTTAGGTGGCATTCAATTTGCTGCAGCTCAGTTGCCTAATCTGGAGCTCCTGGACTGCGGCATGACCATAAGTGATCCTGATTTGGACAATCCAACAACTCAGGAAAATAATGACCTCCAGTTACAAAGAACACCCAATAGTAAACTGCACCTTATATATCAAAAACTGATTATTAAGCATACCTGCCTGAAGAAACTCAGCTTATGGGGATGCTCTGCCTTAGATGTGAGATTCTTCACTCAAAAGCATCTAAAATTTCCTCATTGAATTGCTGGGTTTAGCTGACTGAAACTTTCACGCAGGGGTTATATCTAAATTGCCCAGAACTTAATGATTTGAACCTGAACTCTTGTATAAATCTGAATCCAGGTTTGCTCTTTGATGTTCCTCTTTAGCCTTTGAGCTTTAGGAATATGGAGCATTTTCTCTTTAATTGACTTAAATAAATTTCACCTTACAGAAAGATTGTTACTCCAATGCCCAAATCTGGAACATGTCCATGCATTAGATTGCCAGGACACGACGGTTGAAACCCTTCGGAATCAGGTAAACTAGCTTAATTTTCACTTATTCTGAACTTCATTTTCCATGTCCTGGATGGGTGGCCTTTGTTGATGTTTAACAGATGAACAAAACACATAAGAAGAGGAAAGACAGTCTATTCAAGTCTCAAATTGGTAATGAGTGAAAGCTGTTTAAATACAATTTAGATCCTAACGGAGTTGCAGTAAAATCTGAAACAGATTCTTGCTGATAAACAGGAATCCAGCCAACAGCCACATGCCTAAAGACTAGGAAATCCACAACTAAAAGATCTCAAGACTAGGACTTTCACAACTGAAATATATCTGGAAATTAACGTTTCTTCTGCCATTAAAAAAGTTGGGAGTGTTAGTTGAACACTTCAACTCACAAAATGATCATCCAGACACCTTCGAAATTTATGTGCCATGTCAGCATCGGGTGTTCACGAGAGACACTGAGGACCAGTTGGAGTTTTTACTTATTAGTTGAGACCAACTTGGTGGTGTTGGAGTGTTTAGTTTTTAGTTGAGACCAAGTTACGCTGTCTAAATGTGGATCTTTTGCCAACTTGGCATACTACATCAGCATCATAAAACTTGCATCTCACGAGGCATATTGCAATACCCTTCTTTCCTAGCATGCATTTCAACATGGTCAAAATCTTGATCTTATTTTCTTTAGTTGACACTTCTATACGAGCGAGTCATGCCATTCATAGAGCAATTTTACTCTGCTCTCTTTAGCAACTTATAGAAAGGGAATCTCCTTATCGTTCTCTTGGAGATCCGCTTTTAACTACTATGCTTCCTTCTTGTTCTCTGTTAGGAACGAGTAATATAAAACAGCAATAACATACCCAAGTAATAACATAAGCGGTGTCTGGTCAGGGTAAGATGTACCCATACCTTACCCTACCTTTGTGGGACAAGGGTATAGAAGTTGTTTCCGATAGTAATTTGTTATCCGACTCTTTTTTTTTGTTCCATGCAGGTATCGACAGATTTCATTGCTGTGGAGGATAATTTTCATTGCAAGCGTCTTTCTGATGGCTCTAAAAGGATAAAGGTTCCACATTTATTCAGCCCACAGGTAATACGATAAAATGAAATTATGTATAGATAGAATGACCTCTTTCTAATATATATATATATATATATATATATATTCAAAGAATGACATGGTTTACTTATTTTGCAGCCAATTGAGGAGAAGGGAAAGAGGACTTCGAAGCGCCGCTGTACTGTGCATGTAAACTAGTCCAGTGCCTGTTTCTCTACTGGCATTATTATGTATTACTTGTGACTATAGCTATTAGATGAATAAGTTATAAAAAACAGATTTCTGGATATCAATACAGGGAAGAAGTCAATAAACTATGCTTAGCATTATGAAACTTGTGACAAGAGGTCATATTTTGACAAGAAAAGTTTTTTTTTTTTTTTCTTCCTTTCTTCAAATGGTAATCAAAATGAAAGGTAGCTAGAGTGAATGCGTGTTCATCTTGATATATGATGTTGCATGCATCTTAAGTTGTCCTAACTTGGCAGTTGAAGGTGAGAATGGTTTTAAATGTTTTGACTTGGCTTATTCATGTCGAACATATTTTGCGTTTTGATCTTGAAGATCCTTACGTGGAACAACCCTTACCAAAGGGGTTCAAATTCAAGATAGCGTGATTAAGAAATGATAGCTGGCTCAAATCCAGATTAGTACCCAAAAAAGAATAAGATGGGGTTACAAGAGAAGCTGGATAATCTATCTCGAGCAATTTATCATAGAGAATCTTATTATTTGATCATTTAATAGAGCAGGGGCATGCGGGAATATTTGAATTCAGTTATTATTAGTTTTTTTTCGATATTGGACTATATATTATATTATTTGATCATACAAAGGTAATTAACTTAATTGGATCCATAAATTTTAAGAATCAAATAATTATTTGAAAAAGGGGTGGGGTGGGGTGCAGTATCATATACAGCTATTTAGGTACATGCATTAATTGCTAAGCATGTCAATTTCTACATAAGCACGTAACATGGTCTTGACATACCTTTTTTAAAAATGCTTCTCTGTTTTATTGTTTGTTTCTCTTCATTGTGTGCCCATTATATGTGCGCATGCGTGTTTGTCTTAATGAATTGATCAGCCCAGCGACTATTAGAAACAAACTCTTTAAGTTTGAAGTAGAGTGAGATCTACGTGAAGTCAATCCTCTTCAAAACCTTATTTTATAAAACTATACGGGGTATGTTGTTTTTATTGTCATTGGTTATATATATACGAGAATATTTAATTGAATGGTTAACCTTTTTAGGATTTATATTTTAATTTTCTGATCGAATTCACGAAAAATATAGACGTGTTGCATTTAGTCATGTAAATGTGACATTACAAGAAAAAGAAGTGGAAGAAATGATCTCATATGACTAATTACTTAGGATCGAATTTAGGCCTAATCTATAAATAAAGTATTAGCTTTAGGTCCCCAATTTTTTGAAGCCTAAAAAAAATATGAGAAGTTAATTATATGACTTGAATTTTCTTAAAGAAGTTAAATAGTGGAAAGTGTAAAATAAATGATATTTGTCATAGGGTTTAAGGTCATAGACTACAAAACCAAATCTCTACATTTGCCAAAATTAAGAAAGCAAAAGAGTAGAAGATTGACTGGGCAATGGGATATAATAAATTAAATAATAGCACAGAAACGTTACACAAAGTCTCTCTTTTTAACTAAATTACGATAATCTATTAATCAATACTTATCACAATTATGAGTTGATAATAAAAGAAAGAGATGTATATATATAACGACCTATGTTTATAATTCCTTACATAGTACAGCTAATTTTAGACGTACGAACAGTCAAAGGGAAAATGAGATGAGAATGTATTCAAAGCTACAGCTATTTTTTGCTAAAAATAAGCTGTTAGTAGGGACTAAAAATTCATGGCGTATGTATATGCATAAATAATAATAACACACAAATATGTCAATATGTGGATGAAATTGGCTCAAGTACGACCAATGACAATGACAAGTTAAAACAACTCAATATTTTTGACATATATGTATTCTGTGTACAAAATATGTTAAAAATATATTAATATTCTTTAAAAAGTAGCTAAAAAGAGGAAGAAAGAAAAATAACATTTTTTTTTTTAAAATAAGCTAAAAAAAAAAAAAGTAGATCTCAAATAAATTAAAACGAATGAGTCTATTGTAGTGAAATTTGAAAAGAATTATAATACATGACTTGTCCTTGTTTATCGTTATTCTTGACCTGTTGTCAGAGGCGGATCCAGGATTCCTAAGTTCCGGGTGTCAAAGTGTCCATGAAGATAAACGGGTCGATTTTTTAAAATTTTGAGTTACATTTCGAACTAAGCAAGGAAAAACATTAAAAACATGCACTAGGAGGGATTCGAACCCAGATTAATTGGGTGGCAGGGAACTCGCTTTGCCACTAGTGCTATCTAAATGCTCAATTTTAAGAGTGGTAAGCTTAATCTATATCTCATTTCTTCTGTGTATATACATATATATACAAAATTTCAGTCGAGGTTACCAGGTGTCGTGGCACCCTCACCCATACACATAGATCCGCCCCTGCCTATTGTTTTCATTATCCATTTGTTTTATAAGAACACAAGGTTTAAAGAAAAAGTTTGATTTTCCCCTTTTAAAAGTTAAGCAAATTGACGAAAATGTTGAAGCAATAAGGGTCTTTTTTAAATAAATAAATAATAATAACATGAGGTTGATGGTTATACTATATTTTTATATGGATTATCATATATAGGTGTGATTAATTAGCAGGAACATTTATTAAATTGCAAATAACGGCGGCTGGTTTAGTCAGTCCACAACATTTAAATAGTATTGTTACCATATAATATGATGAACTAATCCCATGGTTTTGGCAAATTATTATAGCTAGCAAACCGTGGGCAAGAAAGAAAGAAAAAACTAAGTTCGTTCATATTCATTCATTGTTGAATTTGGACCCTAGTACAGTTTATCTACTAATCACTATTCAATTTTCCCTTTATTTAAAGTATAAAAAATGTAGGTGACGAGGGGTGATTAATTAAGCAAATGGAAGGAATAAAGTTGATTAGGAAAAGAAGTGAAGTGCTTCATCTAACAGAGTATGGGGGTATTAATAATTTCTTGTAACTAATAAAATTGAGCTCTTTCTAAAGTGGGTCGTTTTTGGAGCTGATTAGGAGGTAAGTTATGCAAATGTTAAATTTTACTAAATAAATACCACATTTGATAGTTAGTGATGATGTAAAATATTCATGTATAAAATTAATATGGAGTTTGATTTATAATTTAGACCCCTCATGACTAATTTATGTATCATAAGTTATGAGAAAATTTACGTGATGTCATATGCGAAATAAAATGAGAAATATGTAATATGTCTATAACTATTAATAACATATGAATAACAAATTCCTGCATATCACCAAAGGATGTGATGCAACGTGAGGTTGCTCCTTCCTTAATCAAAGGTCTCGGATATAAAAAAATTCTTAGTAGGGAGAGTTTCTCTCGAATAGATCGTACACGACACGAATTTAGATTAATCAGACTCCAATATGGTATCGGACATCAATTGAAAAAAAAATCTTGAATAAATAATACATAAGATTCTCTCATAACTAACTCCTACGTTACCAACAAATGTATAGCTCTCACTAGCTATCAAACGACATATATACAAAAATCAGAGGCGAATCCAGGATTTGAAATCTGTGGGTGCACTAGTGTTGTCAAAGACACGCATAAGTCTCGAAGTAAGACTCAAAATGTGTCGAGCGCTCGCCTCGCTTAATGTGCAACTTAAGTTCTAATTTCTGATACATGTTTTCCCTTGTCAATGAGGCTTTCTGAGGAGACGAACACTAAACAATTGATATGTCACTTTATAAAAAAAAATAAAAATTAGTTCATATATTTGTCATTCATGTTTATATTATTAGTCTTGAACTAGACATATATTTATATCTTTTCTACCTTTATGCCTTTTTTCGTTAAATCTCACGCTTTATTTGTACTTTGTGATTAAATACAATAGACCTTAAAGCTTTTTTACGCTTATTGCTTTTGATAATATTGTGGAGCACCAATATTATCTTAAGACGTCAAAAAAACTTTTGATGTCGATTAAGGAATATTATCATATTCAATTGGTCGCTAAAGACATGAACAATACTGAAAAAATAAATATATAAAATAAATAAGAGTTTTAAGCTAATAACTTTACTTTTTTATAATATGAAGTTTACTTTTAACATTTTTAAACTATTAGTTGTGGTAGTTCAATGGTCAAGGAGGGTTCCCCTTACGGACTGATCGCGAGTTCAAATTCCCATTTTAGTAATTTTGTTGTTATAAATTTAGTAATAAGTCTTTAAATTTGAAGTATTGAAAATAAAAATTAAAGTGTTGTGTGACCCAGGGATCAATCCCTGGTCACATGGACGAAAGGATTAGCTTCAACCAGCACACCAAAGCGCACTACCATTCATCTTAGAATGCACTATTAGTTATATCCTAATTTCTCAAGTTATATACATATATATATATATATACATAATTTTTTTTTGATGTTAATGGGTACACATGCACCCCACATATACATATGTACCCCCGACAATAACAACATGATTGTCAATATATTTCATTGTAATTACATATGCATTCACCCTACCCCTAAGATGTCATTTGATAAAAGGAATAAGAGAATTAATTTTGAAATAAAAATAGGATTTATTTTATTTTATATTTAATAGTGTAAGATATTATTTAATTAATTTTAAAATTATTTTATTTTATTATTTATATTAAAATAATAGAATAAAATAGTCATATCAAAAACTTATCATATGCGGGACCCCGAAATGCACAATGAATGGTAGGGTCCACTTTATACCTCATAAGCTGACAATCTTAGGACCCAGCTCACATGGAAACACCCTTATGAGATCTCCCCATGATCCAACGCTCCAGATTGATTGAGTCAGTTGGGCATCACATCAAATCTGGAACGTCCATATCATGTGGACCAGGTACCTTAAATAGCTCAAGTTGTCGGTGTCTGTTCCCTGTCCCCTCATCGAACTTCAGTAGGTTCAATGCTGTCCCATATCCCACCAACAAACTTACTTTAATCCGTGTTCTACGATTCGTATTCGCATCAAAGGCGCGTGTGGAACACTCGTGTCACCTCACTTTCCCATGAGAGCATTCCTTCCTTCCTTCCTTCTCATTTGGGATTCTGAAATATATTTCTTTCCCTCTATAACTCTGACTTAATTTGATTCCACATGAAATTTAATAAACCAAGTAATCTTCTTAAAATTTTTGGTCCAAAATTAAGTTATATTTTCTTCCTTTTATTTTTGTGTCGCTATTTGATCGAACACAAAATTTAAGAAATAAATAATAACTTTATAAAGTTTATAAAATTATCACTTTTAAAATTTACTTTTTAATTGTTTTTTCTTATAAAGTGAGACCCAACAAGGATAAAATAGAAATTATGGCATTAAATAGTTACCAAATAAAGAAAGATGTTATTCTTTTAGGGACGAACCAAAAAGTGGGACGGAGGTAGTAGATAATTGTGTGCGTAATTCATTTCACTCAGAGTAAAATAGAAATTTTTAAAATTAAATTATCATTCTCTTCTTTTAAAAAGAATGACCTACTTTTCTTTTTAATCCGTTTAAAAAAGAATGATTCTTTTTATTTTTTGGCGATACTTTAATTTCAACTTTTCACATGGCATTTTTAGGACCACAAGATTAAAGGACATTTTGATACATTTGACACAACTTTAATTCAAGATTCAAAAGTCTTCTTTATTTTCTTAAATTTTGTGCGGAGTCAAAGTAGGTCATTCTTTTTTAAACAGAGAGAGTGTTAAATATAAAAAATATATCATTTTTTTAGGAATTGATTAAAAAGAAAAGTGATTCATATAAATTGAGACAAAGAGAGTACATAAATATACCCTTTAATTTGATTTCAACAAATATTTATGCCTTAAAATTTTAAATGAGCATAAGTAGATATTTAGATTTGTATAAAATTAAATGTTCACACACATGCATCTTATTGGGTGTCCTACATAGTGATTTGAGTCCTATATAATGTCCTACGTGAATGATGCTACATAAAATACAAGTGTTTCCTTATTTAACTTTATACAAATTTAAGTATTTATTTATATATATTCAAAATTAAAGGATATAAATGTCAATTAAGTAAGGTAAAGGATATCTGATTTTATATAAAATTTTTGCAGACACAATATGATATAAGTATGAGTTCGTCAAACTTGCAATTTAAATTCGTATTTGACCATTGAAACGAACATACATAAATAACCATGTGAGGTTGTTTGGTGTGAGGTATAAAGAATAAATAGTTTTGAGATAAAATGAAGAATTATTTTATTTCATATTTGGTATAAGGTATTAATTAATATCAAAATTATTTATTTCATCATTTATATCATAATGATGAAATAATTTATCTCATATACATGATGGGACTAGGGGTGTACATAGGTCGGATTGGTTCGTTTTTTATTAAAAAAAAAATAATCATATCGGTTTATTAAAATTATAAACCAAATCAAATCAATATAAAATTAATTTTTTTGGTTTAGGTTTTAGTCGTTTTTTTGGGATTTTTCAAATTTTTTGAGTTTTTTTTTTTAATAATATTTAGCTTTTACAATTATAATGTGATCGAATACTAGATCAAATATATTTTTACTCATGTGCTAATGAAAAATCATAATTATGAAAAAATGAGGAACGGAAAACTTTCTTCAAACTAAAAAGTGATATGAAGAGTGAAAACTTTAGGTTTTAAGTTTATATTGGGTTTTAGTTCATTTAATTAGCAATTAATGGACAAATATTACAACTTAAAGGTCCAAATCTAAATATATATGTACATCTATTTTTAAATTATCGAAAATTACTAAAACTAGTTGAAAAGTATTTAAAAAGTAGATTATAATTAATATTTTATGTATAAAAAAGTTCGACTATTATATATATATATAGTGGTTTGATTCGGGTTCAGTTTGATTTTTTTTTATCAACACCAAACCAAATTAAAAATGATCAATTTTTTTTTCTAATGTCAAACCAATCAAACTAAATTACAAATTAATTTTTTTTTCTCGATTTAATTTGATTTGATCTATATACCTCTAGATAAGATAATTAATTCTGGGATAACTCTTTCCCAGTCAAACTAGCCGTAAGTGATGTAACAGACGAGACGCCCTAGTTATTCCGCCCCGCGTAGTGATAGGCAAGAAGCGCGTGAGTTGAAGGAGCGTGAAGTTATGTCATATGGCGTGCCATGAAATTCATGCACAAAGAGAATAAATCGTCTACAGATTGTCTCCCCTCTTTAATTAATCATCTATCGCTATATAAATTACACTTCCCTTCTCTTCCTTCATCATTATTCACAACAATTGCAAATTCAACAATTTCTTCACATCTCATCAGAAACACAGAGAAATTTACATCATAATGGAAATGGCTGGAACAGAGCTGAGATTAGGTTTACCTGGAACAGACTCATCATCATCTGCTAGTAAAATTACCAACAAAAGACCTTCATCTGATATGATCAATAGTAACGATGATGAGCCAGCACCAAAGTAAGTACTCTCTCTCGACGCTTTTCGCTTTTTAATTTAGTGATGTAAAAATTACTAACAATTTTTGTTAATGATTTATTTCAGAGCACAAGTTGTTGGTTGGCCACCTGTTCGATCTTACAGGAAGAACGTGTTACAAGCTAGCTACGTTAAAGTGAGCATGGATGGTGCAGCTTATTTAAGGAAAATTAACCTTAATGTTTACAAGAGTTATCCACAATTACTCAAGGCTTTAGACAACATGTTCAAATGCTCCATTGGTAAGTTTTAACAAAATTAGTTCATGAAAATACGATTCACTATGGTAAATTTTAACAAATTAGTTATGAGTCTAATGATTTTTTTTTTTTTGATTTATTTATAAATTTCAGGTGTATGCTCAGAAAGAGAAGGATACAATGGATGTGATTACGTAGCAACATATGAAGACAAAGATGGTGATTGGATGCTTGCTGGTGATGTACCATGGGATATGTTCATCAATTCTTGCAGAAGGCTTAGAATCATGAAAGGATCTGAAGCTAAAGGCTTAGCATGCCTATAGATGTGTGGCGGATTCAGAATTTAGACGTTCATCTAAAATACTGGTCTCAGTAATGTCAGGAGAATCCAAAGGCGAAGCTTATTTGGTTCTTCAAGAAACTGGGAAATCAAATCAAAGTGAGCAAGAAAGAGCAAATACTGAGTTTTTTTTTCTCTCTATGGTTTCATTTTTGTATAACAATCCATGGGATATATAGAGAAAGTATAGCTTGATCAGCTTTTCTTGTACAGAAGGCTTTTTTGTATTTCTTCTTTTTGTTTTAATTTGAAGAATTCAATGTATTTTCGAAGAGTATATAAATATATACATAATACAAAAGTTAGTGCAATATCATCAAATGTTATATGCTCAATGCTAATTGCTAAATTCACTACAAGACAAGCACTGAATTTGACAGTTTTCAAGCCCTGAAAAGTCTTTTGCAAAATTTTGGACTACCTAGAACGGATTCAGTGTACTCGTTCCTTTACTGGACTTCAAACATAACAAATACTTGGTGCATTGAGTTGTCCTTTTATGATTTCCACGATCTGATTTTTGAATGAAACAGTTTTCAGGAAAGTAGAAGCTCTGCATATGTATTGTAAGAATAAAAAGTGTTACAAGTTACAACAAGTTCATGACCTGTTTGAGGTCTTCTGCCAATCCGTATAGCTATATGTATAATTTTTTTTTTTGAATACATTATATATACATAGTATAGCTGGGAACACTTGAACCTGCAAACGCGCCTTAGATCTGCCTCGGACTGGCAGTTAGCAACCATTTCAATTACTCCGATCTTTATGATTTCTGTACACAGGTAACGACCACCTAGGACCATGTCGCATCCTCCTGTAACATCGCCAATTAACCACAACTATTGCAGCTACCACACATATAGGAATAGCCCATCTGCAGCACCAAGCAAATGAAACTTGTCTAAACTTAGCACACATTGTTTGACTAGGCACGAAGTTTAAACGTGTCATGACATTCGTATGGTAACACGAGCATGTCACTAATTAGGACAGAATGAGAAGTATAAAATTAAGTGTTGTTAGAAAAAGTAAGACTTTATGTTACCTGTCCAGATCAAGAATAGGATTATACACAAGTGTTTCCCAAGTTGCTAGGAAAGAATTCCAGACTGGATTGAAGTAAAGCCAGTCGTCGGACCAAAACATCCTCGTATATGTTTCTAAGAAGACAAAGAGTATCCATGCACCAAGCTCCACCAAAAAGAACTTTATAACGAACCGCCCTAACACCACCATGACCAGTGAGAAAACCACCAGCCACTTGAGCAGTCTCTGATTATATTCCTTAATGAATAAAGATTTTGACTTCCCCAACATCTGCATAATTGAAAGGCACATCCAAATACAAGCACGTTATATTAAACACAACAACTGAGGAGATGGACCAAACTTCAAAAAGCAGCAAAGTGCTAAAAAAGTAACTGCGCGAAAACCTTCATCATTCGCTGTTGGTAGTAACTGTTAGAAGGTCCAACACATTCTCTTTCAAAACTTTGGTTGCATTGGAGGAAGCTGGCGTTGAATTTTGCCATTGAAGGAAGTCTAAGGGCCTGAAGTTCGTCCATTTTGTCCTCGCATCTAGTATACATAGCCTCACACAGCTTTGAGGACTGATATTCATTTGCCAACCTGATATCCTTATACACCTGCAAATACATGGAATTAAGAAAAACTAGTAGAGATCGATGCATAAAGCCATGCCTGCTACTATAAATTTCTAACCTTTTCAATCTCCGCTTCCAATTGATCGACTGATTTCCTTGCATGGCGACGACCAAAATGTTGTTCCCCAAAAACTTCCATTGCTGCATCTCTCTGCTGTCCATGAGCTTTTTGCAAAGACTCCCCTTGCATTGGTAAAACTATGATAGCCATCTGCTCGGTGTACAGTTTTAAACACCGCTCTAGAATACCCTTGTTGAAAACCTCCACGAGGGAGCCTGTAGATGGAATCTCTCCTTGATTCAAGGCGTCAAGTATCTAACTCCAATTTACCATTAAAGAGAAAAGATTAATCAATGTCATCAGTTCTCCAAAAGTTGTTAAGCTAAAACCAGGAAAGTTAACAAATAAGAGACTCACCTGCTCAAAGAACAATACGAACTCCTTCCCGTTGAGAAATTTACCCTGGACAATCTTTGGACGAATGATAGATGCAACAACTTCTTTCAATTGCTCCCTCTTATTGACATAATCAGGATCTAGTTCAACATCCTTCATGTCACAAAGCTTCGTGCGATGAAGATGAGGCTGCAGAAGAGCTAAGAGTGTTGATGGCTTGATGCATCATTCTGAGTTCCAATAGGAGAAATGTTCAACTGATGACAAGAAATCCAGTTTGCTACGATATCCTCAACATGCATCTTTACCGTTCCCTAATATAAATGCAACCAGACCCCCCTCCCCTCCATGTTTCATGACGAATACTAAGTTGTTATAGAGAGAGAAAACTGCGCCTTATTCCTAAGCAAGGATATCATGGCCATAAGAAGAGCGATGATAGATAGAAGTGATTTGTCTATATACCACTAAGCAACAAATAGCATCAACGATTAATCCACAAAGAGATGTACATGCTCACAATTATAGAGGAAGCTTTTCGAGGTCAGAGTATAAAATTTGAGGACCATTTTCTTTTTGCAGTAACAATGAAGAAGAAGATATCTAAGCAAATCCAAATCAACTATTGTCATTGCAGTAAGTTGTGAATTACAAAATCAAGAAGAAAAGACTCATGCATAGCAAAGGTAAGTCATACTTGTGGTAAGCTGAAGGCTGTGTTATTGTCACCCATTACAGCTAATGAATCTCGAATCTGATTCACCTGCTACAATGAACCGTAACAAGTATATCTAGTTATGCAAGTATCTTTATAATTTGCATAATGCAGCCTATAGAAAGTACTGTTAATAGAACTTTATTGAAAGAAAGAAAGCCTAAGGTTTACAATATAATCTGAAAAACATGAAAAACTAACTAAAACAAAAGTAGGCTATATATATACATAGTCAATAACCTAAAGGTCCATAAACTAAAGGCCCAATAACATATGGGCTAACATCCCCCCTCAAACTCACAATGCAACAGCAATAAGCATTGAGAGTTTGTCACACAAAAAACGAAATCGAGACGCCGACTGAGCCTTCGTAAAAAGGTCAGCAATCTGCAAAGACGATGGAACAAAAGGAAGCGATATGGTCCCGAGCTGTAAATGATGACGGGTGAAGTGACAATCAATCTCAATGTGCTTCGTACGCTCATGGAAGACAGAATTCTTTGCAATTTGTACCGCACTTTTGTTATCACAATGCAGGGGAGTAGGCATAGAAATGTGAACCCCCATATCTGCAAGAAGCCAACGTAACCAAATAATCTCACATGTAGTCACAGCCATAGCACGATACTCAGCCTCCGTGGAAGATCTAGAGACAACATCTTGTTTCTTGCTCTTCCACGAGATTAAAGAGTCTCCAAGAAACACACAAAAACCAGTGGTGGATTTACGATCATTGCGATCTCCATCCCAATCAGCATCACTATAGGCTCGCAACTCGAGAGATGACGTCGAGGGAAACAAGAGATTTTGAAACTGAGTGCCACGAAGATACCTTAGAATACGAAGTACAGCTCCCCAGTGAACAGAAGTAGGAGCAGTAACAAACTGGCTAACAACATGAACTGCATGTGCTATATCTGGATGAGTAACCGTAAGATAAACCAAACTACCCACAATAGTCCGATAAAGACTCGGATCTGATAATGGAACACCATCACTAGGAGAGTAACGTGCATTGGTTTCAAGGGGGGTATCTACAGTCCTGTTGTCAGAAAGACGCGCCCGTGTAAACAAGTCAGATATATACTTAGTCTGAGAAAGAAGATACCCTTTCTTAGACTGAGCCACCTCAATACCCAGAAAATAACGCAGCAAGCCCAAGTCCTTCATTGCAAATCGATGAGCCAAATCATGCTTCAATAACTCAATACCACTATGATCATCACCAGTAATAATCATATCATCTCCATATAAGGACAATAGAATTCGCCCTGCACTTGTACATCTAACAAACAATGCTGAATCATGGTTACTCGGGACAAATCCAAGGGAAGTAATAACAGTGGAGAATTTCTCAAACCAAGCACGAGGGGCTTGTTTGAGACCGTATAAAGCTTTTCGAAGCCGACAAACTTCACCTGGCTGGTGGTCAATACCTGGGGGAGGAGTCATATAAACTTCCTCGTGGAGATCACCATTCAGAAAAGCATTCTTGACATCCATCTGAAATATCTTCCACTGTCGAACGGATGCAACAGCAATCATAGTGCGAACAGTCGTCATCTTTGCTACGGGGGAAAAAGTCTCCTCATAATCCATACCATATTGTTGTGAGTACCCTTTTGCCACAAGTCTTGCCTTGTATCGCTCAACAGACCCATCAGATTTTGTTTTTATCTTATACACCCATCGACAACCAATCGCATGCTTACCAGGTGGGAGAGTAACCAAATCCCATGTATGTGTATGATGAAGAGCAGCAAGTTCCTCAGCCATAGCATTCTGCCAAAGAGGATCAGACACAGCCTCTCTATACGACTCAGGTTCAGACAAATGATGTATGTTTGCAATAAAGGAAGCAAATGAGGCTGAATATGTAGAATAGGAAAAATCTGGCAGTTTGGTGGACTTACAAGGTCGAGTAGACCTCCTCAGAGGTGGTGGGTCTCCAGTCTCAACAGTCGAAGGAGCAGACTCAGGCACAGGCGAGGCTGAAGCACTATCAGGTGGCACACCAGAAGGCATGGATGGATCCGGAACTGGAACCTCTATGTCAATCCCAAAGGGATCAATAAGCCGAATATCTGACTTTGTCACATCATGGGTTTTAGCTGGAATGGAATAAAAAGGAATATGTTCCAAAAAAGTGACATGTCGTGAAACATATAATTTCTGACTTACAGGATCATAGCAACGATATCCTTTTTGTCCAATACCATACCCCAAAAACACACATATAGCTGATTTTGACCCTAACTTATTTCGTTCAACATGAGGACGAAGAACAAAGCAAGTACATCCAAAAACTCGTAATGCAGAATAATTCGGCGGGTGACCATATAGTTTCTCAAACGGAGACATCCCTGAAGTCAATGCAGTAGGAATACGATTAATCACATATACAGCAGTTAGGACTGCTTCTCCCCAAAAAATACTAGGAACCTCTGCAGACAAAAGTAAAGAGCGTGCTGTCTCAACAATATGACGATGTTTTCTTTCTGCCAGACCGTTCTGCTCAGGAGTGTCGGTACACGATGACTGGTGTATGGTACCATCAGAGGCAAGTAACTGAGTGAAGTCATTAGAGGTATATTCACCCCCTAAGTCACACCTGAAACACTTTATCACAGCCGAATGTTGTGTTTTAACAAGGGCTCTAAAGTTGTTGTAAATGCCAAAGAAATCAGATCTGCGTTTCATAAGATACACCCAGGTATAACGAGTATAGTCATCTATAAACGAAACATAATAGGTCGATCCACCCTTAGTGGATACTGGCGCTGGTCCCCATACATCAGAATGAATAATATCAAAAGGAGCAACAGAATAAGACACACTTTTATTAAACGGTAAGGCAGAAAATTTTGCCAGTTTACAACCACTACAATCTGAAATATCACTAGTGTTCACATGACCCAAAGCACCACTAGAGACCAAAAAACGTAAACGTGAAACTGACACATGTCCTAATCTGGAATGCCAAAGATAAAACTGAGAAGACAAAGGACTCAAACGAAAAGAAGATAAATCTATGCTAGAGGCGGCAACTGCAGACACTTTGAGATTCTCCAAGACATAGAGTTCCCCCAACCTATGGCCGGTCCCAATCACCCTCTGAGTGTGTTGGTCCTGTATAACACAAACAGAATCAGAAAAAAACACCCAATTACCAGCCTTACACAACTGACTGACCGAAACAAGATTTAAAGCAAGTTTGGGAATGTAATAAACATCAGAGAGGACAATGTGAGGGGTAGTAACAGAACCAACACCCTCGACTGACATAGGTACAGCACTCGCGGACATAACAGAGATTGGTGAAATAGGTGACAAAGAACCAAACGATGACAAATGAGGGGACATGTGATGAGACGCACCAGAATCCAATATCCACAAGGAGGAAGGAATACCTGAGGTACTAGAAGAAACTGAACCCGAATGAGACATAGATGCTGACATGGCCGTAGGATTAGAAACGAAGAACTGTCTGAACTGTTCGAAAACCTGGGGATCCAACGCAGAAGGTGGCATAGTGCTAACAGACTCAACATCTACAGATGGTGCAGCAGCAGCGAACTGTGGAGGACGAGATGACCATGGAGGAGCACCAGAGGAGCGTGACGGAGACTTTTGCTGCCCATATTTCTGTTGCTGCCCAGATTGAGGCTGTTTGACCTTGTTAAGTAACAACGGACACTGAGCCTTCCAATGATTTTTCTGTTTGCAGAATGCACACTCATCAAATGCAACGTTAGGAGATTGTCGAGTCTGAGTACGTGGTGGCCTAGACTGATCAGTTGAAGCAGCAAACACGACAGGAGTAGTAGTTACTTTAGACCCTTTATCCACTTGAGACTTGATACGAGTCTCCTCTGCAATCAGTTCATGAACCACAGAATCAACAGTAGGGAGGGGAGATCGATGAAGGATTGTTCCACGTAGGCCCTCAAAGTCAGAACGTAGTGCCATCAAAAACTGAACCAAGCGTTGCTCTTCCCGTCTAGCAATGTACGACCCAAAACCTTTTAACTCTGCAGATTCAGTAAGTGCCAATTGATTCCACAAATCCGACATGGCAGCATAAAAATCTTGAATACTGAGATCATGCTGTTGAAGAGCACGGATATCATACTCCAACTGGTACTGCTTAGCAAAATTAGACTGAGTGTACAGTCTTTCCAAATGATCCCAGACCTCCTTTGCTGTGTCATACTTAGCCAATTGCATACCAATTGACTGAGTTACAGAATTGTTGATCCAAGTGATAATCTTGGAGTTATTAGTTTCCCATAAGTCCACCAACAAATCAAAATTTTCAGTTTTATCATCGATAGGTCTTAGTTTTACTCCAGTGATATAACCCCACATATTCTTCCCACGAAGAAAATTCTTCATGACATAACTCCAATAGGCATAGTTCTTACCATCTAATTGAGTACTAATGGACTGGAGAGAATCATCCTTTCCAGTCATTGTAAACACAGCAACACACAAACAATTCAAAAAAACAAAAAGATACAAAACCCTAGGTTGAACAATTCCGAACGAACAACAATGGCAGCAAGCAAAAGAACGAAAGACGAACAATACCAGACAGCAAACGAATACAGCAGCACCTCAAAATTCGGGGCTCCGCCCCGAACCCCGGACGGGGGCGCGCTGCCCCCCGTACCCCCAGCGAACTCACCGCGGAGTTCGATCCGCGCAGTAGGTGCCTGCTACAAAATCTTCAACCAACAAATCAAAGGACATGGATCAAACTAGCTTTGATACCATGTTAATAGAACTTTATTGAAAGAAAGAAAGCCTAAGGTTTACAATATAATCTGAAAAACATGAAAAACTAACTAAAACAAAAGTAGGCTATATATATACATAGCCAATAACCTAAAGGTCCATAAACTAAAGGCCCAATAACATATGGGCTAACAAGTACCTTATCAATATTTGCATCACCTGCAGAAACAGAAAGAGTAAACCACAAGTAACTATTCAATAAATTCTAAAGTTACTCACAGTACATGCATACAAAGATAAGCAAACCAACCATCACTGTTAGGGACTCGTCGTAGAGCTTCGTTGACCATTTCTTGCACAGATGTTCCTTCTGTTAATAATACAAACTTAGAGAGATTCCAAGAGAAGGAATAGAAGACCGACACAAGACATCTAAGTGCTAGTCAAAGGGGAAATGAACATACTGTAACAAAAGTACCATGTAAACGGATACAATTATATTGGTACACAGACATGTTTTGAGTTTTAGGTAATTTCTGCAATCAGAGGATATATTCCACAATACACGACATGCATTTTTTAATGCAGTTATGAACATATATGGTATCTTGTTTTTCTACTTACGTAGAAAATCACGCTGGATAAGCCATAGGAGCTTTGCTGGTTCGAAAGCAACGTCTTGCCCCTACAGAACACCCACCCCATAAGTATGTCACTTTTCTGGTTAATGATCTGCTTCTTCCTTTATTTCTTTGTGACTTTTTGTTGAGGTGAAAGATTAATCAAAGATAAATGCTTACCTTAACTCTGGGTTCCAGGGAGAGCGATAAACATGGATGAAACAACAAAGTCAGATAAGAAAAGAGACTCTGAATGACTTAGAAACAGAAAAGTCATATGTGAAACTAGAAAATTTTGAAATGAATAGTTGGAATTGGACCTTCCATAGAACTCTTCAGCAATTTCAACGGCAAATGACAGTTGCGATATGTCAGCTTCACGGATCTAAAACATAAAACAAATGCACAAAACACCATTAAGGAAGTCACGCTTGCTAGTAGGCCAATATGCGAGTATTATATAAGCTGCTGCTCGTAGAATCACAACCTGAACCATATTAGGATAAGTTCCTAGTGTCCAATCTATATATTAGACAAGAATATATCGAGCGCAAACTGCTTAGTACAATCAATTCTTCTGCTAACGTTTGCATATGCTGGACGCTCAGTGGATTACATGAATCATGAATCGAACATTTTGCACAATATTAGCAGGTATGATTTTGTATCAGTTAACACAATCTTTATAACAAAGCAATGCATATCTAACTCAACCAATTTATATATTGCTAAATGCAACAGAGCTTGATCTCAGTAAAAACTACGTACTCGCCTTTCTATCATGATTTATTCTTCCTTCTTAATTATTGCTCGTGTAAATACCTCATAAGAATTACAATACCATAAGTGAAAACCTCATTCAAGGCACAACTTAGATTTCAACAAGTAACTTGAAGCAACAACCAATCTGTCACCCATTGTTACTAATATCCTTATTCAATCACTCAATAGTCATGGATAACCAACAGATTATTCTGTTTTCTGTTGCAATAGAACATGAAAAACTAAAAGACATACGCTGTGCAATACTAAATTATAAAGGTTTAACATAAACACTCGAAAATAAAGAGAGTAAAAGTCATGAACAGAGTAACGAACCGTCTCAGGTAGATTATATATAAGCACAGAACTCAGAATAGTTGCAAGGGAAAAAATCCTGAACAACAAAGAACAAAAAGACATGACTAGTCACACTGTATTCTGGCAATGTTCTTTATAAAAAGATAACATTATTATAGAAATATTGTCTCTCGGAACTTCCATATTACCGGTCATCATACACATTTGACTTTCCAATACTTTCAAAACCTTCAGTGTCAAGGTAGAAAACAGAAGTTTTTCCTCCATCAATGTCCAACTCTATTGGAGTACCCCAAATCCATATACCTGGAAGAAGAGGGAAATGGAATGTTAGATAATGTCTATATCTCCTCAGTACCGATTGCCCCAGCAAAATCTTGCGCACACACCTTTAGTCTTAGTATCACGCATATGCCCAACACCAAAACCTGTAGTAATCGTAGAGCTCTAAAAATCAATTGCTTATGAAAATGCACGAAGGCCTTGTGCTGGCAATTAACAGCAACCTAACAAGTAAAGCACAATTGTGAACTTAAATAGTAAGTCTTGAGGATTCACCTTCATTACAAGAAAGGGAAAGGAGCTGATTCAGGAGGAACGATTTTCCTGAACGATATGGACCAATCACCTGGTCAAATTCTAGCAACTATGTTATAACTTTTAATACAAAAGAGATAGTTGCAACAGGAAATTTCGATAAACGAAATGCATCAGCAAAAACATATTGAGCCAGTGCCAAACTTACTCAATAACTCCAATCATCACCAAATAACATCAAGGAGACTCAAATTTCCAAGATCTTTTTGTCACATGATAATTTTATTGCAGCCGGCAATGAAATACTAAAGATTTATGCAGAGACTTACAGCAACAGCTGCAATGGGCGTTGTTATCCTTTCTATTGCCTCTAGTCCTTCTCTCACAAGGCGAAGTTTTGTGTGACCAGGATCAGGCTCTACAATAGGAAACCTGTCAAAAATAGAAAGATAACAATACCTAGAAACATCAGAAGGCATGAAGCAACAATACAAAGATAGCGAAAGCAACTGCCTCTATATGTACAAAACAAGAAAAAGCTGAAACACAACAAGACCAAGTGAAGTTTGATGAGACAACGTCGACAGTTACTCCGAGACAAAAAGTGCTGGTCTGTAATATAATAAGCTACTAAACTTTGAAGCATTTCATGCTCAACAAACATTACTGGTCCGTGACACTTTGTTTCGTCGAAATGATGGCAACAGGAGTAAAAGGGAAACTGAACTGTAACATACAAATGTCATGGAATGAACAGATATGGGGCGGAGCCAGATCAGAGTACGTAAAGGTATTAATTTTTATTTATGTATATAATAAAGGGGATGTTAAATCTTATTGGTTTCTCCCCGTATATTTACATCTTTATATTTTGAACACCTAGTAAAAATCCTGAGTCCGCCTCCGGTAACACCAACTCACTAAGCTCAACATAGTTATAAAGCTTATGAATTAGAAAGAGCAACAAACCAAGCTTTACAAACATAAAGAGCGCACACTAATGACACTTGAAGATCGTAAATGCATGCACGAAACACAAAAGGGTATGTAAAACATCCAGTAAAAGTGCTTACGTTTGATGAAAATTATCAAAGGAAAATGAGTCAGATGCCAGTACACAGAAAACGAAGAAGAAATTAAAACACATTCCATTAAAAAACTTCATTCTTGATCTGGGTTAGAGTTATTACAAGTGGGGTTCACGTAAAAAAATAAGAAAATAGAATTTTAAGGACAGAATGAAGTAAAAAGAACAACTTATTATTAAGAAACTGTTTGATAAAAGGAAGCGTGGGAACATAGGAAAAAGAAGAAGCCATGTTGGAGGGAGGGTGCAGGTTAAGGATAGTTGGTATTGTGGGGTTTAAGAAAACAGCAAAGTAAGAGATTCTTTAGTTGCCCCCCAATTAAGGATGATTTAGGATGACTTTGCTTCTAAATTGGACCATGCTAGTACTACTACAACAACATCATAGTGGGATAAAATGTACGCAGTTCATATCACTATTTTCGAAAAAATAGACAGATTGTTTCGAATAGATCCTGACTTAGGATCAAAGACAATAAATAAAGTCGAAATAAAACATGAACAAGATGAAATATAGAAAAGAAAATCACCCATAAAGTAGTACACTACACTGTTAAATCGAGAACACTCCCCCCACACCCACACCCCAACCCTCCTACGGCTACTAGCAAGGCTACACCAGAGTACTCCTATTTACTAGCTACGCCATATCCGTCCGTACTAGCCCTCTAAACTACTCCGTATCTTTCACTACTTTCTATTTGTGTCCTTGATCCATATTATGTCTAATCAGTTCCCTCTAATATTTCTTCAGCCTAACTCTACCGTGAAGAAATACAGGTTATACTTTGGAATTATTTTTCAGTAACTGCCAGCCCACAATGTCATAGAAATTACCTCTTTTCAAGAAAAAGGAAAGAAGATAATCACCATATTTTTTTGGACAAACAACATAAATTTCGACGGTTTGGAGTTTAATTATAAAAAAAATTGTCATTTTACATAATTTCTAAAAAAAATCCATTTATGATCTGTCCATATACATAATCAGCTTTCGATATATTTTTTTCTTTGTAAAGATACATAATTAACTTCTAATACTTTTTTTCGATTTTGAATTATATATTAAGTGAAGATACATTTTTTTCTTTGTAGAGATACATCATTAGCTGTCATTTTTTTATTTTATTTTGGGTCTGTCGATACATAATTAGCTCCCAATTCATCCAAGGAAGATACATGTATCGACAGACTTAATATATAATTCATCAT
>NC_061116.1:227211215-227268438 GCF_002878395.1 Capsicum annuum | reverse complement strand
GCACTGAAAAGCCCACATCTTTTCTCCAAGATTAGAAATAGTTGGACGCCTCTCTACTTGGAAAACTTAAAAACTTAACCGCTCAATTAAAAATATTTTTATCTGCTAAATCAATATGTTATATAGTCACTTGTCCTCGTTCCCCTCTTTTGAATTTGGTATAATTTGCGTTAAATGTAGACAGAATAAAGTATGTCAAATTTAATGATAGTATTGATCGGTAGAGCTTACGATCAAAATATGTCGTCATTCTAAAAAAGTACATAATTATGTCATGAATATAAAAAGTGATCAAAATATGTATAATGCATTATTTTTGTACATTATATAAGTTGTAAAAAAGGGAATAGTGCACTATTCATTTTTTCATAGAGTGCACTATTTTAATTCATTGTTAATTTTTTCATATAGTGCACTGCCTTTTTTTTAAAATTAATGCACAAATATAGTTTACTATAGAACTCATGATGTTAAATATATTTGTGAAAATAGAACTTCATGATGCAATTGTCATATAAATGTTTCGTCATATATAGTCCAGGTGTTGAGGCCCAATTTTTATTTTTTCTAAAATGAATATTTCCTATACTATTTTTATTTTTTTTCTGAAACTGAATTATAGAAGAAACCTTTTGTTATTTTAATTAATTTTAAACTTTTAGGTCTCTTTTTTATCATCATTTGTGTATTCAAATATCTGTAAGTATATTTATAAAGAGTATCACCTAAATGAACTAATATTATTAACTCATACTAATTGTTTTAATAAATATATTGTAATAATATAGTCCATTATTTTTGTGCACTATCTAATTTTTTTCTATTTTATAAATTTACACTTTGTCCAGTTTTTTTTTATGATTCAACAAAAAATAATACTCTAAAAATATAGCCGCACACGACATGTATTGTTGCGAAAATAGTGCGCTATATTATTGCAACTAATAATACATTGTTGCAATATTTTATTGAAACGATTAGTATGAGTTAATATTAGTATTTGATTTTAGATGATAATCTTTATAAATATAGTTATGGGTATTTGAGTACACAAATTCTGATAACAAAATAAGGTAGCTAAAAGTTTGAAATTGATTAATATAACAAAGATTTCTTTTATATTTCAATTTTTTTAAAAAAGTATAGGAATATTCTTCTTCTTTTTTTGGCACCTCAACACCTAGACTATATATGACGAAACATTAAGGTGTCATTTGGTTGGGAATGTAGTTATGTTGGGATTAGTCATGGTGGAATAAGTTATGATGAGATAAGTTATATTGGGATTAATTATGATAAATTATTTTTTATTGAGTATTTGGTTTGTTGTTTTCAAATTAATATGCATGGTATAATTTCTAAGAATAAAGTATTTGATTACCAAAATACTCCTATCTTATTTAACTTCTTTTTTTGTTTATATATATATATTTGTTTTCAAGCTTTAAATATTTATTCTTAAAAATAAAACTTTCATCTTATTTAGCTTAATTTTTTTTGTGTGTGCATTTTCATGTTTATATCGTGTGTATTTTAAAAATAAAACTTTCATCTTATTTAGATTTAATTTTTTTGCATGTGCCTTCCCATGATTTTACCGTGTGCGTTTAAAAAAAAAATCTTACTACATCTTATTTAGTTTGAATTAAAAACTTCCAACTTAAGTTTCTTAAAGTAAAAGAAGATTTGTTGTTTATGTCTCTTCATTTAAACACATATTACTCATATAATATAGAATATTAAAATTCATTTTAATTGATATATACATTATCATTTTTCAAGTTATGAAAAAACTATTTAATTTAAAATATATAATTGAACAATAGAGTCGATTGTGAAATGATAATGTGTATTAAAACTAGGCAACGTCTTTGTAGTTGTTAAAATATTTTATAGATTACTAGTGAATGGTAATTATTATTATAAAATCCACTTACTTTAGTTAATCTTTTCATTGTGCAGTAAAAACTTTTTGTGTTATCAATTCACAAAAATAACACTTGGAAGGAAAAAGTTGATGTTAAATTCCATTTTTCTATGCTTAAAAAATTATAGTACCTATATTTTGTTGGATATACAAAAAATTGTAGTACGTAGTTTTGATCCTTATTATGTATGAATCTAACATATTTTATTTTTTAATTTGTTAATTTTGCATTTTGATCCTTTATATAAGAAAATAGCGTATAAGTTTATAAAATTCACAAGCAATGGGATGAAAAAAAATACAAAGTTTAAGTAATAAGTGGTTAATTTTTCTTAGTCATATATTTCCTTCGTTTCAAAATAAGATATTTTAATTTTTTTCAATTTGTCATAAATAACACGTTTTAGATAATCAAGTAGATATCAATAATTTTTTTTCAATTTCAAAAGCAATAATTAAAGATGATAAGAAAGATTGGAGAAATGTGTTTGTAATAGATTTGGGGTATTTTGTTATTTTATAACTTATCTCTGGATAAATTAAGGTGGGATAACTTATACCACCAAACATGTGGTATAACTTATTCCGGGACTATTATTAATTCCGGAAAAAGTTATCCCAAGTATTGACAAACCACACGATGTATTAAAAAGTTTATTTTGAAACTATTATTTTGTTCCGGGATAACTTGTCTTAGTACCTTACACCAAACGGCCCCTTATATGACAATCGGATCATGAGGTTTTATCTTGAGAAATATATTTAATATCAAAAATTCTATAGTGCACTATATGAGAAAAAAAAAAAAATAGTGCACTATTTTGTACACTATATAAAAAAAAATGGTCATGAAAAAAATTAAATAATGCACAAAAATAATGCATTATTTATTTTTCTATAATCTTAGCCTTGTTAACTGTGTGCCATTAAAAAGATAAAATTAAAAAATATATTAAATTTATTTTAATCACTGACATAATTCATTCGCGACATATTTTGATGGCCAACTGTGATATAGTTAAAGTATCTGTTTCTGTCAGTAAGGAGTTTTGATTAATGTCAGAGCAACTTGTGTAACCACAAGCCCAAAACATTTAATAAGCCCAACAACTACTACCGTACTAGATATACGTTTTAAAGCTCTAAAAAATCCCAAAATAAAAAGGGTCTATTCCTTACTCAAGTTTCTCAAACAAGATTTCAGTGATTCCAATTTCTATTAATTCTTTATTCAAATTCAATTTCAACAAATATATATAATGATAATTACATATATATTTTAAATTTTAATATGAAAATTGCATATTTATATTGCAACTACACACACTGCATATGTATTTTGAAGTGTAATCTGAACAGTGTACCAAATCATACTTAACATTGTAAAAAATATGTACTATAAACTTATTGAAAACATATTCAACATATAAGAGTAAAATGAATAACTTTCATTCACTTCTCAATTAGTAACTTTGATTTACTACAAAATATAAGAAAAGAAAGAACAACTGGTAAAATTGAGAAATTAATACCAATATCAATTTGCCAAAAAATTTTAGAAATTGATACGAATATGTATTTATATTATACGTCACAGTTAAGAACATATGATGTAAACTGCATATGTATTTTTAAGTTAAACCTAAATACTGCATATCTAAACACTGTATATGTATTTTTGAAGCAAAATCTCACTGTAATAAATAAATCTGAATACCAAAATAAAACACATACTACAAAATTATTGAAAACATATTCAACATAAAAGACTAAAATGAATTAGTTTCATTCACTTCAAAATTAGTAAGGTCGATTCACTACAAAACATAAAAAAAGTTTCTACAATTAATACCAACATCCAGATAAATCTTGACAACTACGCAATGTAATAAAATCATGAACAATCAGACTTCTAAAACTTCTATGACACTAGTTATCTTGCTTTCCCTAACCGGCCTCAATGATGCTTCGTCATCACTTTGGGTTTTTGCTTCTTATTTTCTCATGTCGTAGTCCACAATAGTGAAGCATATCTTATACGAAGTACATTGAGATTGAACTCAAACGTAGGAACGCCTTGACAATAAGAAAGACACTCTGCGTAAGTAATCATATACAAACCACAGTCCCTACAAAAAATCATTCAATAATAGTTAAAATATATTTTGTACAAACTTACAAATTTATTATACGTATAAAATACTTATGTGGTGCAAATTTTAAAAGTTTTCTTACAATGAATATTTCATCACGCGACACCTATACAAAGTTAAATTACACCTTATTAAACTGTGAAAACAACTAAATGCAACTAACACATCAAAAAATACATATAACAATGCATATATATATTGAACAAACCAAAAATACAAAATCATCACTAAAGGAAAATACATATGAAATTTGTTATGTATGTATAAAAATATAAATACTACCCTATACCTTAAAATGTATATCGAACCATATCGTAGTTGTGTTATTTGTTGGCTCATACGTTTTTCACTTTATCATTTGACTCACATGAGCTTCTGTATTTGTCCAGCTGTTATTTTATCTGCTTTCATACTAGTATGTTGTTTATGTGCTGACGTCTCGGGCCCACCATGTTTTATTAATGCAGGCTCAGATCCTTAGGATAGCAGACGTCCACATTAGGCTCTATTACCGTTTTCAGCTGAGATTTTGGTGAGCTCCAACTCTCTCTGGAGCCAGTCTATGCCTAGTATTTTTTTATTATATGTACAGGTTTCTGGTTGGGCATGACGGGCCGTATGCCAACTAGTCGCTTGTAGTATAGTGTGTTAAACTGACTAGAGGCTTCATGGACATCGTGTGGTATTGTATAGTTTTGTTAATGTAACTCCCTCGTGTATATATGCAACTCTTATTGAATACCTTGCTCGTTATTATTCCATAACCTCGCGTACGTCATAGAGTGCTTGTAGAATGTGTGTATACAGTTCTTGTTCGTCCTTAATTTAGGGCGTGACAACATAAAAAATTTAAAATATTTGTTCAGCCATTACAACATAAAATCAAAGAAACAGGAGAAATGGTGAAACTTTGTTCAATCATTAGAGCCTAAAAATCTTAAAATCAGAATTGCTAATGGATTAGAGTACAAAAAAAATGAAGAACCTGATAACATGCAATAAAGGGATTAATTAGTTACCTGAAATAGAGGAACACTATCCTTATCAGATCTTGCTAAAATCGTGCGAAAGGAAAAAGTTTAAAAGAAGGAAATCTTTCAATGGCGCGAAAAAAAGGGTAAAGAAAAAAAAAATAAGAAAAGAGAAAAAGAAAAACGTGAAAAGGGAAAAGCTATACACGGTAAAAGGTAAAGTAGGGGACCACTTTTAAAATAATATTATTATTACTACACAGTGTAATTTCATTAAAGTGTTACTATTTTTTATAATTTAAGTCTTAGGTATGCTACTCCACGTAGTTTTTCCTAACATATACTCCAGCAATGTATATCTTATTGAAACATATATTGACCTCCAATTTTCTATCTTCAATTTGATACTCCCTTCATTTTTATTTTAAATTATTCTCCTCGTTTTTCGTAAAATAATTTGATTAATCTTTAAAATTACATTAGACTAAATTAATTTTATTTTTTAAAATTAAAATTTATATATTTAAAAAATATATGAAAAGTACTATAAATTGTATTTTTTTGTTAATTTGATTAAAAAATATATCTTAAAATATTGATCAAAGTTTATATTGTTTGACTCTAAAAAAAATAAAAAATTGAAAGAGATTGAGGGAGTATTTTTAAAGAATTTAATTCTTATCTTATCCATTATATGTGTCTTCATTCTTGCCAATCCTATACTTGTCATTTTTGCTAAATCACAGGATTGTTTAGACTTATGTAAGGATGCATGTCGAATATTTCAAAAGTAATATATTTTTAAAAAATTTAATACGGGTGCAGCATCATTAGTAAACAATGCTACTTGTACAGTATGTTAAGTTAACATTTTGTGAAAAGCGTTATAGATTATTGTGAGATATAAGTAACAAAATCTTAGCTTTAAATGCTAGAAAGGCAAGTTGACATCCAAATTTCTATATAAGTGATAGTAGTATAATATCCATTTCATCCAAAACTTCTACATATATACTGTTTTGGCATACAACATCCATTTTCATTCAATATGTCTATCGACAATATTTCCCAATCAAATTATTTCCTAGATTTCCCCATCATCTGGCTAACATTGCTGGTAATTTTCATATGGGGTGTAAAGATTTTCACAAAGAAGCCTTCACAAAAAGTTCTCTTGATAGATTTTGCATGTTACAAGCCCCTTGCCACACAAATGTGCACCATAGAAAAAACACTAAAAATAGCCAAACTAATGGGGAATTACTCTGATGAAATATTGGATAAAATGAGAATGGCTATGAAGAAAGTGGGACTTGGTGACTTCACTTATTTGCCAGAGACTTTGCTCACAAAATCTCCAAATTTATGTTTAGAGACTTCATTAAAAGAAGCCCAAAGTGTCATGTTTGGAGCATTGGATATGCTTTTTGAAAAGACCAAAATTGATCCAAAAGATATTGGAATCCTAATTGTGAATTGTTCTGTTTTTGATCCAGTTCCCTCGTTGTCTTGTATGATAGTGAATCATTATAAGATGAATGAGAATGTTTTAAGCTACAATCTTGGTGGAATGGGTTGCACTGCTGGATTATTAGCCGTTCGTCTTGCAAATCAATTGCTTCAGGTAAGAATTGAGTCAAAGCTACTGAGTTCTGTCAAATCTGATCTGTATAGGTTAGCACACTGCAACAACGCCACCGAACATAAGGTCAATCTAATGTTTAAGTAAACTTAATGAGCTCTGTTTGAGTCCCTAGTTTGTTACTTAAGTCATTTAGTTGTTTTCTGTTCTCATTTTATGCAACTTTACCATGCATGCCAACATTGTAAAAGCAATTATCCACCAGCCATAAACTTTCGTGTTATGTATTTGACGGAGCGTGTTAGTAACTTATGAGTTCACATGAACTTAGTGTAATTCTTTTGTCAATTAATTATTATTGAATATTAAATTAAAGTAGATGAAGTCTCTGTAAAAAGTACAAATCAAGAGATGATGCATTAATTGTAGTAGTGCTGAATGTACTTTGATTGAGAAGTGTTAGTCTTTTTGCCAAATATGAATTTTTTCGCTAATTACATATATAGACATACACGAAGTTGTCATAATCTGGTTCTTTTTCTGAAGGATTTGTCAATTTTTATGACATGATACGAAGGTATAAGTCGAATAAATATTGGAGGGAGGTGATTAGTTATAATATAGAGCAGTTACAATTTATGAAAGATATCTTGATAGTATGCTGTGGAGGATGCAGATTAAGGTAGAAGATTAGTGTGTAGAAGTTCGACCGTTATAGTAGGAAACAGTAATTTGTTTGTATCCGCGTCTGAAGTTTTTTGATCGTGATGTTTCAGCAATATCTATGATTACAGATGTTTAATTATTTATTATAGATATTTACATTTAATTATCTTATAAGTAATGATATGGTTGTGTAAATTTATTTTACATGTACATAGAATCTACGGAAAAGAGTCAAAAATATCCCTGAGCTATTTGAAATGGATAAAAAATATCCCTCATTTATTTTTGTCTCAAAAAATACCCTTTTGTTTGATTTTTTGGCTCAAAAACACCCCTCTATTAATTTTTTGACTCAAAAATATCCTTTTCTCTAACGGAATGCCACCAAACACGCCACATGAATAAAAAAAGTCACTTGATCAGTCCATGTCAACATACACAAATGAAACCTGATTGTAGTGAGAAAAATGGTAATTCAGAAGCGAAATTGAAATTTGGAGGGTGAAAATTTAGTGTAAATGTAGGACAACCAGAAGTTGATGCGGTAAAAAATTGCTCGAGTGAGTCTCGTAACTTTGAAAATGTAAAATAATAAAATATAAGGCGGTGAAAGGGATGATATGAGGAAAAAAATTGAAGAATTAAATTTTGCCTCTTGGTTCGGGTTTTTGAATATGGATCGGATTGAATTTTTAAATAGAATAAAATGGGCTGATTGTTAGGTGGATTAAATGTAGTGATTTTTCACGTGTATGCTGACGTGGACTGATTAAGTAACTTTTTTTTTTATCTAGATGGTGTGTTTGGTGGCATTCCGTTAGAAAGAAGTATTTTTGAGCCAAAAAATTAAGGGAGGAAGTTATTTTGAGTGAACAAATTAACAAAGGGTTATTTTTGAGCCAAAAAGTAAACAAAAGGGTATTTTTGACCGAATCTAACTCTTGTAATATTGACATTACATTTGTGCAACAGGTGCATGAGAGCACGTATGCTCTAATATTGAGTACAGAGAACACTTCACACTGTTGCTACCTTGGCAAGGATCAATCCAAATTAATACCTAATTGCACATTTCGCGTAGGGGGAGCTGCTATCCTACTCTCTAATCGTTCATCGGATTGAAATTCGTGCAAATACGAGCTGCTTCATGATGTTCATTATAACGGAGCAAGTTCAGATCGTTCATACAAATCACTTCTCCAAGAAGAAGACGACGATGGACTAGTTGGAGTTTCCATAACTAAAGATCTCTTAGTTGCAGCAACTAATGCCATTGAAACCAACCTCACTTTACTAGGTCCCTTGATCCTTCCCTTATCTGAAAAAATTCTTTTCCTGAAAAATATTGTCACCAGAAGGATTTTTGGGGTTAAAAAGTACGTACCAAATTTCACCAAAATGGATCACTTTCTTCCACATGTGGGAGGGTTACCTGTACTTAATCAGTTGCAGAAAATTTTGGGATTTAGTGATTTGGCTATGGAAGCTTCGAAAATTTCATTGAAAAGATTTGGGAATACTTCGAGTAGCTCGATTTGGTACCTATTGGCTTATGCAGAGGCTAAGGGAAGAATCAAGAAAGGTGATAAAATTTGGCAAATGGCTTTCGGGTCGGGTTTTAAATGTAGCAGTGTGATTTGGCGTGCCATAAAAATTGTTGATAGCAATGACATGAAAAATCCATGGAATGAAGAGAGTGAGGCTCTAATTGATCTCAATTTGGACAAAAATGCACCATCCCATGGCTATTTTGAAATTTGAGCCAAAACTATTGAGTTCGAACTCTATTTTATCTTGTATTTTAGTCAAGATTTATAAGTTCTGATTGTATTGCATTTTAGCATCAACAACCATTAATTATATCATCTCAACATTCTTAAAACCTTATCCCATACTACTGCTTAATAAGAGCCATTATCCTTCCCATAAAAAATTAAGTCATCTGAGTTCAATCCTGCCTCAATGTTATGACCATATAGCTATATGCAAATTGATTATATTATTCAGTAATATACCACCAATGTTATCACCATGTAGCTTACTTTGCATGATTTTGTAAAGGAGGTGATAGCTCATGATCACTCGACTCTGAATTTTTATCTAAAAAGTCACTCATTTTTAGTTTTTACTTCAATAGTCACTCGACTATAATTGTTTTACTCAGAAAGTCGTGTTTTATTTATAAAGTCACTCAAACTATTTAATTGATTTTTCATTAAAATTTGCTAACTTTAAATTTTTATTTAAAATCAAATTTTGTTGAGATTGAGTGTGTTAATCTACTTTAGCATTAGAGCAGACTAATTATTATTTCCAGTTTTTGATTTAGTTAGTTAGTTGAATCACCTGCTGTTAGAGTTAGTTATACAACTGTCATTAGCTGTTAAAATATCTTCCTAGATATTTTTTTTTTTAAAATTCTTTTGTACGTGTACATATACTCTATCTACTATCTGAGAAGGAAGAAAAGAGAACTATCATTTCCACAAATTCATTCTATTAGGGATCGTTTGGTGTAAGGTATAAAGGTAAAGTAGTTTCGGGATAAAATAAAGAATGTTTGATTGGAGGTATTAGTTGATATCGAGATAACTTATCTCACTATTTACACTAGGATAAGTCATCTCATATGCATGGTGGGATAATCTGTGAAATTAATTATTCCTGATATTAATTATTTCGGGATAACTATTTTCCAATCAAACGACCCAGGCCTTTTCATCTCTCCAGCTACTCATCTCCATCAATGAACCAGGTCCCTTTTCATGATCTCTCCAGCCACTCATCTCCATCAACGAAGTTTCACTTTGTTCGATTCATTCTTCTGATAAAATTCCAATTAGTAAAAAGATATTCATTTAATGACCCGCTTTACTTGACCTGTCTCTGTTAAAAATATAGTACTAATATTTAAGACATTCAACTAACAAATTATCACTGACTGGAAAAAAACAAAAAAAACATACAGAGAACTGAGAAGTAGTGCAACTAGATTTCTTCAATATCTTCCAACTAACTATTACATGTCTTTTAGCTGATTTTAATAAGAACATCGTACAAGTACTAACTATTACATGTCTTTTAGCTGATTTTAATAAGAACATCGTACAACTTGTACAGTGTACTGTCTGCAGGAAATTTATTTTACCTGCAGTCCGAAAGATATAAAATTGGACCAACAAATTGATCACTTTTGGTAGGTGGCTCAAAAATTTTAGCCTCATCATAGTTTGTACCTTTTATGTGTAGATAAGATATTTTTAGAAACATGTAACTCTAGAATTTAATAGTATGATCTTTGTGTACTCTTGCTATAGACTTGTACGTGGTCAACAACTATAAATTATTCTTTTGTTCGCTTTTATTTATCATTATTTTTTTAATTATATTTTTATTTTTACTCAACACTTTTTAACATATTAAGAAAACATAATTTTTTTCTATTTTATCATTAACATTAATTGGTTATTGTCTAGACCATTTTCAAAACATATACTCTAAACATTTATTAATAGAAGTAATATGATTAAATAGTCATATCAATAACTGTTTTCATAGTTGATGTGTCATGTCAAAAGCGACAAAGAAAAGAAAACGGAGGGAGTATTATTTGTTAGTTTGGTAAATCTTCCTTCTTATAATGTTAAGAACCAAAGTTACTTTGCGACGAGAGCGAACCTTGAAACTCTTCATGGTATCCCTTTTCGAGATATCTATTTAATAAATGACTCTCATTTTATTTAGCTTACAATTTAAGGATGTTTTAGACCATACTCTTTCTTTTAAGCAAACTAAAAATTTATAGGAAATATTAGATCACATTCTAAAATTTTATAAGTTGTGACAAACGTTAGTCGATAGTCTAATATTTTATTTATAATATTGAAAAATATATAAGCAAAAATCAGATCTAAGTATAAAATTATACGAAAAAGTAAACTTTCAAGCACTATATTTGCATAATTTAAAAAAATAAAAACAAAATTTGAATGATACTAGTAAATTATCAAATAACAAGTGAATTGCCAACTTCAATTTGGGCCGTGATTCTTAAGAAGTTGGGTTTGTTTAGGTGGCCCAGCCCAATCAATTGAGGGTAAAGTTGTAAAATAACGAAAACTTGTAATTCAAATAAAGTCAAAATTCAGAATTCCCACCAAAAACTCACCACTTTTTTAAAAGAGCCAAACAAGAAGTGGACAGTACAAATCTACACAGAATATAAAAAAATATAAAAAATAAAAAAAGGTACTCTTCTCTTCGCAAAGCTCTCTCATATTATCTGATCTTTTGATTTTTGTCTTTTGTGTTTCGTGTTTAAGGTATTTTCTGTCGTTTTTACTTTTCATTACTCCTTTGTTTTGCTTCGCTTGAGTTGAGCGACTTAAAACTGTCTCTTAAAAATTTGTGTATGCTCTGATCGCTTCAGACCCTAATTTGTCTGATTTCACGGGGTAAGTTATTGTTGAATTTAGTGTTTAAGGTGATGTTAAAGTCAGATCTACGAATTTAAGTCGTTCAATGGCAACATTTTTGAAAGGAGTATATAATTTCCTTTCGTTTCTGCTGAATATGTAATCAATATTTGGAAAATTAACATCGTTTTGGACAGTTTATAATTAGGAGTATAAAAAGGTCTGACTGTTTGCCTTTTCTGTGTGTTGTTAGTAGATAGTGTAGTGTTGAAGTGAAGGAAAATGGCAGGGAAAGGAGGGAAAGGCCTTGTAGCGGGGAAAACAACAGCTGCGGCGGCTGCCAACAAAGAGAAAGACAAGAAAAAGCCAATCTCTCGTTCATCTCGAGCTGGCCTGCAGGTAATCAATCCACTGTTTCACCTTTATTAAGGCCACATATTGCCTGATTTTTGTAGAATATGAAATGATACACGACGTTGTTTGGCTACTTGATCTACCCAATATTTGATAAAATCACCACCAACAATAACATACCCAGTGTAGTCTCACAAGTGAGGTATGGGGAATTGTTTATACGTAGACCTTATACTTACCTTTTTGGGGAGGGAAGTATGTATGTAGTCTTGGCTAATATCATGTCATCAACAAATAACATACACCACGACACCTGTCGGGTGAGTTTGTCCATCACTATGGCAAATAAGAACGTTCTCCCAACTACAACCCTATCATGACTTGTAAGTGTTCTAAATATCCTTTCATTGTTCTAGCCCGGGTCTTGACTTCATCGCACATGTCCTTAATTGCTCATCAAACGACCTCCTTAGGGACTTTGTTGTATGCCTTTTTTAGGTATTACAAAACATTACTACAAAGTGTTATATGGTCTCAAATAAGGAGGTTTTGTTTGCACTGTTTCAGATTGTTGCTTCTGTTACAGAAGATTGCACAATTTCAGAAAGTTGCAACTCTTCAATGAAAGTACACACTGTTTCAGTGAACCAGTGCACTGTTTCAGAAAATTACTGCATTGTTTAAGTGAATAGACATGCATTTTCAGGAAGAGTCACACACCTCTAATATGAACCAATGCCACCTTTTCAAAGGGGCATCTAGTGGCTACATAAACCTGGTTTCATCCACAGGTTTATGATATAGAAATTTTCAAATTAAAAAACATTCTTCTTGTCTTAAAAATACTCTAAGTGTGATCATTCAAACTGTGAGTGTGTTCGAAGAATCCGCCTATTTGAGGTACCGCTATAGTTGGATTGAAGGCCATTTTATCCTGGGAGGAAGATTTCATAACCTCGGGTACAGTGAGGGGAATTATTCCTTAAGGAAAGTCCGTGAATTCGGACGACTTGGCCTTAGCTATTTTTGTTTCATCTTTATTTTCTGAAAAATAAATACACCTCTTGGAAAGGTCTTTTTGATCTTGTGTTGAGGGTATTTAATACTTCATTGTGTTCTTGTTCATACTTGAACTCGAGTTGAGGTTGTTGTTGCAATATACAGATTCTACATACCCGAATATATTGTGGAAATAACAATCTTAAGGAATAAATTAACAGAATCTGTATTACTTGTTTTTGGAGATTAAAGCTTAGGCTTTCTACTCCGCTTGAATTTAACTGGTGATTAGAAGACATAAAATCTTCATCACAAGTTAAGATTCACTCGGATGACGATTCGAAGTAATAAAAACTTCATCGTTAACTAGAAATAAGAAGAAGAGTTTAAAGTTATTTAACTTTATTAATAGTATTCTGAAAAATACTAATTTTCTGTCTTGTGGTGACAGGAAAAATGACAACTGAAAGTCAAATGATGGATGCGACAACGTCTATGGGGGCAAATAATATTGCCACATCAAGTCGCACAAATGCTCCGCCAACTATGGCACCGACAGAGAAGCCCGAAAAATTTTCGGGAATTGACTTCAAGCAGTGACAACAAAAGATGTTCTTTTACCTCACCACTTTATGTCTACAACGGTTCACTAGCGAAGACGCTCCTGAGGTGCCCGGGGGAACCTCAGACAAGGACCACTTCGTTATTGTAGAAGCTTGGAAACATTCAGATTTCCTTTGCAGGAACTATATTCTGAGTGGTCTCCAAGACGACTTTTATAATGTCTATAGTGGAACCAAGACATCAGAGGAACTGTGGGGGGCACTTGAACAGAAATATAAAACGGAGGATGAGAGAATTAAGAAATTCCTTGTTGCACGGTTCCTGGACTTCAAAATGATTGATAGCAAATCTGTTGTCTTTCAAGTACAGGAGTTGCAAGTCATCATACATAATCTCCTAGCAGAAGGTATATTTTTGAAAAATACCTTAGTTGAACAAATTAAAAATGTTCATAATACTCACATAAACTGTTTTGTAGGTTTAATTGTGAATGATGCTTTCCAAGTAGCAGCGATAGTTGAGAAGCTACCACTTTTGTGGAGAGACTTCAAAAACTACTTAAAACATAAACGTAAGGAGATGATCGTTGAAGATCTTATTGTCTGACTTCCTATTGAAGAGGACAATAAAGCTACCGAAAGAAGGTCAAAGGGAAATTCTACAATGAATGGAGCACATATTGTAGAAGATGGCCAAAACAACTCGAAGAAAAGAAAAAAAGTTGAACATGGAAGCAATCAACCCAAGAAAAAGTTCAAGGGAAAATGCTTCAATTGTGGCAAAATTGGCCACAAGTTCACAGATTGTCGAGCCCCGAAGAAAGGCAAGAAAAATGACTAAGTGAATATGATTGAGTCCAACCAAGAATATGATGATTTGTGTGCTATGTTCACGGAATGCAACTTGGTGGGGAATCCACGCGAATGGTGGATGGATTCAAGTGCCACACGCCATGTTTGCGCAAACAAAGAGTTGTTCTCGTCATTTGCTCCGGCTCAAGCAGAAGAAATGCTTTTCATGGCCAACTCTGCTACTGCTAAGGTGGAGGGAACAGGAAAAAAATTTGCCTAAAGATGACTTTCGACAAGGTCTTGACACTGAACAATGTGTTATATATTCCGGAGTTATGTAGGAATTTAATTTCTGTTTCACTCCTAAATAAGAATGGATTCAAATGTGTAACCGTTTCTGAAAAAATTGTAGTGAGCAAAGGAGAAATGTATATAGGAAAAGGCTATCTCACGGAGGGCCTTTATAAGATGAATGTAATGACTGTTGAAATGAATAAAAGTTCGAATTCGTCTTATTTGCTTGAGTCTTATGATTTATGGCATGAACGTTTTGGCCATGTTAATTACAAAACGTTACGAAAACTGATTAACTTAGAAGTTTTGTCAAACTTTGAGTGCAATAAATCAAAATGTCAAACGTGTGTGGAATCGAAGTATGCAAAACATCCTTATAAGTCCGTTGAAAGGAATTCGAATTCCTTAGACTTAATACACACTGACATTTGTGATATGAAGTCAACACCATCTCGTGGTGGAAAAAAGTATTTCATAACTTTTATTGACGATTGCACTAGATATTGTTATGTCTACTTGCTAAATAGTAAGGATGAAGCAATAGATGCGTTTAGGCAATATAAAGCTGAAGTTGAAAATTAGTTAGACAAAAAGATCAAAATGATAAAAAGTGATAGGGGCAGAGAATATGAATCTCCCTTTGCGCAAATATGTGTAGAGAATGGAATAATCCATCAAACTACGGCCCCGTATTCACCTCAATCTAATAGAATTGCGGAAAGGAAAAACCGAACTTTGAAGGAAATGATGAATGCATTACTTATAAGTTTTGATTTACCGCAAAACTTATGGGGGAAGGCCATCCTTACGGCCAATCGTATACTCAACAGAGTTCCCCATAGTAAGACACAATCAATTCCTAACGAAAAATGAAAAGGAAGGAAACCTAACTTGAAATATTTCAAAGTGTGGAGGTGTCTAGCGAAGATTCAAGTTCCTATACCTAAAATGGTTAAGATAGGGCCTAAAACGGTGGACTACGTGTTCATAGGATATGCTAAAAGCAGTAAAGCATGTCGATTTTTGGTTCATAAATCCGAACATTCGGATATAAATGAAAATACGGTAATTGAATCAGATAATGCTGAATTCTTTGAAAATATTTACCCGTATAAAATTAGACATGAACAGTCTAGTGGAGGATCTAAACGACCTTGAGATGAACGAAGTGAGAATGTACATAATGAGAAAATCCAAGACATAGTACACGTCAAAGAACGTCAACTTCGTTTGGGTCGGATTTTGTAACATTTCTCTTAGAAAATGAACCTCAAACATTTAAAGAAGCGATGTCGTCGTCAGACTCATCCTTTTGGAAAGAGGCAGTCAATAGTGAGATAGATTCAATCTTAAGCAACCATACATGGGAATTGGTTGACCTTCCTCCCGAAAATAAACCTTTAAGTTCTAAATGGATTTTCAAAAGGAAAATGAAGACGGATGGTACTATTGACAAATACAAGGCAAGACTTGTAGTAAAAGGCTTCAAATAGAAGAAAGGCCTTATTACTTTGATACATACTCGCCAGTAACAAGAATAACCTCGATTCGAATGTTAATTGCCTTGGCGGCGGTATATGATCTTCAAATCCATCAAATGGATGTGAAAACCGCATTCCTAAATGGAGATTTGGAGGAAGAAATTTACATGGAACAACCTGAGGGTTTTGTGGTTCCAGGAAAGGAAAACAAGGTGTGTAAACTTATCAAGTCACTATATGGACTAAAGCAAGCACCAAAACAATGACATGCGAAGTTTGACCAAACCATGTTGGCAAACGGATTCAAAATAAATGAATGTAATAAATGTGTTTATATTAAAGACACTCCAAATCACCAAGTCATTGTATGTTTATATGTGGATGATATGTTGATCATCAGTAGAGACATTTCTGACATAAATGCAACAAAACGAATGCTCGAGAGCAAGTTTGATATGAAGGACCTTGGAGTTGCAGATGTGATTTTAGGTATAAGAATCCATCGAACTCCACAAGGGTTGACATTGTCATAGTCTCATTATATCGAAAAGGTACTTGACAAGTTCAAGTATATAGAATTCGGTATGACCAAGACTCCATTGGATGCGAGCTTTGCACTTCAAAAGAATGATGGTGAAAGTGACTCGCAATTGGAGTACGCAAGAGTATTGGGATGTTTAATGTATATAATGAACTGTACACGACCAGACATAGCATGCGCTATCAGTAAATTAAGTCGGTACACGAGTAATCCCAACAAAATTCACTGGATGGCAATAAAAAGAGTTTTGGGGTATCTTAAATACACTCAAAATTATGCTCTGCATTATAATAAATATCATGCGGTACTTGAAGGATATAGTGATGCAAATTGGATCATTGGATCGAACGAAGTAAAATCCACAAGTGTATATGTATTTACTATCGGTGGAGGAGTAGTTTCTTGAAAATCTTCCAAACAGACCTGTATCGCTTGCTCTAAATGGAATCTGAATTTATCGCTTTAGATAAAGCCGGTGAAGAAGCAGAATGGCTTCGGAATTTCTTGAAAGATATTTCGTATTGGTCCAAGCCAGTGGCACCAATATGTATACACTGTGATAGCCAAACGGCAATAGGTAGGGCAGGGAGCATGATGTATAACGGTAAATCTCGTCTTATAAGACGAAGACATAATACCGTAAGAGAACTTCTCTCTAGTGGAATTATCATTGTAGACTATGTAAAGTCAAAGGATAATGTGTCGGATCCGCTTACAAAAGGCCTATCTAGAGAAGGAATAGAAAGAACATCCAAGAAAATGGGTTTAAGGCCTAGGACAAGTAAGCATGGCGGCAACTCTACCTAGCAGACTGTAGATCCCAAGAGCTAGGTTCAAGGAGATCAAACAAAGTTGTGTCTGACAGGTTCAACATTGTCAAATACCCAACCCATTCTCATGATGTAGACAATGTTTAGTAAACAAGGATAAGACTTTAGGTGAAAAGTCTTTTAATGATTATCTAAATTTGGCAGATTTGACTAAATAGTTTAATCTACAGGATTGAACGTTTAGAAATCACCTATGTGAGAGCGAAGTGGAAGCTGCTTCAAAGAGAATGTTAGTAAAGGCTTATTCTCTAAGTTCTCATGAAAATCGGGACGTGTTCATGGCTGAAAAGAACAAAATCGTAAGAACCATAAACGGTAAAAGGCTGGTTGTGTGACATGTGTTGTCTAGGTGTACATTAAAGCTCGACGGTTCAAAGATATCAAATCTACCGATTGACCGAGTGCATCTGATGCATGTTCACTACGGAAAGTTCAAAGGGAAACTCACTTATCCAGATGCAATCAGTCTTTGCTTGATGATTATATACTTGTCCGTAAAAGTTTTACGAAAAATAGCCATTCCCCATTCATGTGGGGGATTGTTGGGTTCACAGTAATGAAAGTGTGTTGAATGAAAATTGGAGAAATCAAGTGGAAGAGAAAAAAAAATTGAGTTAACACCAAAAATGAAAAGTGTACTCAATTTTGGCAAGTTTACTCTTTCTCCCACATTGGTGAAAGAAGAGAACTTGAGAGTGTTTATACTGAGAAACACTTACTCCACATGGCAAGTGAGGCAAGAAATAGATGATGCATCGCGCCGTCGTCGTCATCGCTCGGCTTCGGATTTCGAAAATGATCGATCGATGAGATTTATCTTTTTGGACAAAATTTATTTGAATTCCGAAGAATGCCAAGGAAAAATACAGTAAAATTTTTCTGCACTGTTTAGGCCTCCATTTATATATATACACGCAGTAACAGTGTTTCAGAACTGATGCGTCTGTTTGAAATGATGTTGCAGAAGGTTGCACTGTTTCAGATTGTTGCTTCTGTTACAGAAGATTGCACAGTTTCAGAAAGTTGCAACTCTTCAATGAAAGTGCACACTGTTTCAGTGAACCAGTGCACTTTTTCAGAAAATTACTGCATTGTTCAAGTGAATAGACATGCATTTTCAGGGAGAGTCACACACCTCTAATATGAACCAATGCCACCTTTTCAAAGGGGCATCTAGTGGCTATATAAACTTGGTTTCATCCACAGGTTTAAGATATAGAAAATATAGAAATTTTCAGATTAAAAAACATTCTTCTTGTCTTAAAAATACTCTAAGTGTGATCATTCAAACCGTGAGTGTGTTCGAGGAATCCGCCTATTTGAGGTACCACTATAGTCGGATTGAAGGACATTTTATCCTGGGAGGAAGTTTCCATAACCTCGGGTACAGTGAAGGGAATTATTCATTAAGGAAAGTCCGTGAATTCGGACGACTTGGCCTTAGCTATTTCTGTTTCATCTTTATTTTCTGAAAAATAAATACACCTCTTGAAAAAGTCTTTTTGATCTTGTGTTGAGGGTATTTAATACTTCATTGTGTTCTTGTTCATACTTGAACTCGAGTTGAGGTTGTTGTTGCAATATACAGATTCTGCATACCCGATTATATTGTGGAAATAACAGGTTTAAGATTACTATTTTCGAGTTTCATACTATCGCTGCTTGCTCTGTTCCATGGTTTGTGTTTTTTTTTGTTTTTTTCTAGTCTGCAAAAGCTAGGAAGTTCTCTCTTCAGAATCTGCTATGGTATCAAAAGTTTCATGCTTTTTGTGATATTGTTTCTTATTTTTCTTTTGATGTAAGTTAACTTTGAAAGAATTTGGAGTGCAATGTCTAAGTAGATGTCGGGTAATGGGTTTGTTTGATGTTGTAAAGTTCTTGAGTGTGCAAACTATATTTCTGAGTTCTTGCGAACTAGTTCTTGAGTTTGCAATCTGTACTTTAGATATTAGTTTTCTAGAAGATTTCCAAACTCGGATATTCAAATCTTCCTAAAACTAGTTTCTATAGTATTTCAACTTATGAGAAATTAAGAATGGAAATCTCGAAGAGACTTAGTTCAAACAAACACTTTCCAAAAAAATTTCACAGTTGCAAAATTTTAGAGTCCAAGACTTCAAGCTGTGTTCTTTTTACAGTCTTTGTTTGGTTTTTGCAAATATAATCTTTATTTTTTATAAGCAATAAGCATATGGAGGTGATGAACATAATAATAGGTCTTAATTGCATTCAGGGAATATCTGAAGATTAGCATCTTAAGCTCATAAACTTGGCATCAACAATGTACAATTGCAACAAAGTGACTTTCCATACAATGATGTCTCACTCCAAACTACCGTTGTGACTTAAGATGTGATTGTCATTGTTATTTGACACTTCAAAAATGCACACATGAAAAACTATCTGGGATTCATCTTACTCTTTTTGGGATATTGAATTTGGGGGTTTATCAAATATGTTAGCCTGTGTTATCTTTTTTTTATTGTTTCGGCACAATTGAGGAACTCTGGAATGAGTTTTGTTTTTTTTCTTTTCACAAGCATCCTCGTACAATATTGATATGGTTGTTTTGACATATTTGGGGGATTTTAGTTTCCAGTGGGAAGAATTCACCGTCAGCTCAAGAGCAGAACCTCAGCCCATGGCAGGGTTGGTGCAACAGCAGCTGTTTACTCAGCTGCAATTCTGGAGTACTTGACTGCAGAGGTTCTTGAATTAGCTGGTAATGCAAGCAAGGATCTTAAAGTGAAGAGAATCACCCCCAGGCACTTGCAACTGGCCATTCGCGGAGACGAGGAGCTTGACACACTTATCAAAGGGACCATTGCTGGTGGTGGTGTCATCCCTCACATTCACAAGTCCCTAATAAACAAAACCTCCAAGGAGTGAATTTCTCCTTTTTTATCTTAGATGTATCATGACTAATGACACTGCCTATGTTTATGTTTTTTCCTCTCTTATCTGGGTTGGTATGGTACTTGTTGGTCATGCTTGATTAGAATAACTTCTCTGATGTAATGAACATATTAGTTTGGTATTTTTACTTTGTTGGTTTTAGTTGGTATGTGGCTTGTTGATGTATGTATGTCATGGCACTTTATCAGCCTTCTCTGCATTGGCTGCCAGAGTAACTGTGTATTAGACTTGAATATCTGTTTACAAACTTTACACTTTTGAGTTTGAGAAGTATGAATGTCTGATGTATTCTATGTGGTAAAGAAGTGATGGAAGATCAACTCAGAAGAGTAACCATCATTATAGATTATACTCCAGCAGTTTCCCAGATGCGTAAACTTGTCTAACTGTGGATGAATAAACTTCTTTTCTGATGCAACTACACAGTCTGCAATACACTCTTAAAATATTACTAGTAAAAGTAAACAAAATTGTCACAATCAATATTTTTGAAGGGGTTACAAAGGCAACAGCTGCACTTTAAAAGATTCAACTGCTTTTCCCCGAGTTAAAGAATCAATTCAATGAAAAGAAAGGTGTATTGAAAACAAAGCACATATGGTTAATAGTTCATGACAGCATCAACAGGTGATGCTGCCACATGATCTGATCTTTCGTCAGATAATATTTGCAACTGAAAGAAAGTTTAGATCATGCTGGCAGCTTCAACGGCTAGTGCTTCACGGTGTAAGTAGTGGCGGAGCTAGAAATTCTAACGAGACGATTTAACTATAAGTTAAACTTGCAGAGTTCAGAATTGGCATGGATGGGACCAAGGACGAAGGAGATGTATTTATACAAGCGAAGTAGTCTAACTACTAACATACAAATCTCCATGTTATGTTATTTGGTGCTTAAATAAGAGGGCTATAATAATAAATCATGTGCAAATTAAAGTAATCATGTGCAAATTAAAGTAACACATAAGTAGTGGCGGAACCAGTATTTTAACTAAAGGGGTTTATAAGTGAATATATGAACTAATCGAAAGGGGTTCAACATTTTAGCCATGTAAATATAGTATAATTTTTCACCGAAGGGGGTTCGGATGAACCCACTATGTAAAGGGTAGCTCCGTCCCTGCACATAAGTGGTCCATGCTAGCATTGTTGGTGAAGCCAGAATTTTGATTAAGAAAATTTAAAATATAAAGAAGTAAACACATGAATAATCTAAGGGTATTCAACCTAGAGTATACATATAACTTTTTCACGAGGGGTTTAGATGAACTCCTTTCGTTATCCTTGCTCCACCCAGGGCTACAACCAAATGTCAGATTAATTTAGATTTGCGTCATGCCAGACTTATTAAATAGGAGAGTGCTTCATATAAAGATTTTCTCTATTCTCAAGACTCAAACGCGAGCCCTCTAATTACGCATGATTATATATATTCATCATTTGTAAATCATATTAATTTTACTAGTCCCTCCTAAACGCAGGAGGTTCTATACATATGTTGGCAAATTTTTGAAGAAGAGGTATACATGTTAGGCGTATCTCACATTAGAATCAAAAAGAAAATGCGGAAACCTTTATTCGATAACAACAACAAATTTACATAGTATGCATGCACTTTTGAGTTCGATAATGGCATAGCCAAGAAACGAACAATACGTGTCATAAACTTAATTAAGGTGTGACACTAATATTACTAATATTTATGTCTGATACGAATAGTGACGCCCTTTTTCATTACCTTATAAGTATCTTTTAACCTTTAGAACAAGAAATCAGTCTTGCCAGTTTTGGTCATATATATTTCTTTCTAAGTTACTTATATAAATGGAAATTTACAAAGACACCATCCATGTTTTATATATTATTACTATTTCCATACATAAGGAGATTATTGGAGTCTAATCTGTAAAGGAAAAAAGCAAAGAAAAAAAATAAGGAAACAATCGATCCTTATACAGTGAAAAGTTATCTGTGATCTTGACGTTGAAGGTTTAATTTGATTCTTTATGTTGGTTTTGAGAAGAAAATTCTGTTTTCTTCCCTAAAAAGTCCCTAACTTATTGGCTTTAATTTGACACTAACCTTTTTATTTAATTTGCTACATTGCACTTATTGAATCTTTAGCCAAATCTCTCACCACTCAACTTTTAGGGTTTTTGCGGATTTTCTTACCAAAATTGAGTTTTTAATTTTCTATTGAAGGAAAATAAAAGTAGTAGCATAATTATTTTTATTTTTTCTTAAAGAAAAATATAAAACTTTTCTGGCAAATCTTTTTTGAAGAAAAAGTTTTGTAACTTTATAAATAGAAACACTTTTTCTCATACCATAACATCCACAATTTTTTATGTTTTTTTTACTCCTTATTTTGATTTAGTTTTTAACATGTAGGCCGAATGGCAAACCATATCAATAATATTATATTTTTTAAGTTTAATTTTGTGTCAATTATCATCATATTAGTTTGCAAACTTTAAGCTTTCGCATGACGCCCTCTCGATTTCGAACCCAATATTAGCTACCTAGTAACCTTCTATCCTAATTTTCAGTCTTTGATTAATACCATTCATCATGTTCTTGGTCAGCTGAAGTGATAAAAAGATAAGTATCCAAGACGAGAAGAAAACGAGTTGGAGTGTCCAAATGGCAAAAAGTATAGAAATTAGTTAATTGTTGACCCTAGATAGGAAGGTGTGGAGGTCGCGGATAAGGGTAGAAGGCTACTATGAGTGTGTGGGTTGTAGCAAGCAGCCAAGAGAGATCTTGTGTAGCGGGGTTAGTAATCCTAGGAGTGTGTACGCGGGTGTCTTTGGTTTGTGAGTGTATGTTACTACTAGGTGGGTGTCCTATTTCCTATGTCTTAGTTCATAATTTTCTTATTTCGTGTTGCCCTTATTTCTCGTATTTCGTATTTCTCTGATTTTTTATTATTTCTTACTCCTTATTTCTTATTTCTGTTTATTATTCTTTGTCTTGAACCGGGGGTCTATTGGAAACAGACTCTCTACTTCTTCGGAGGTAGCGGTATGGATTGTGTACGTCTTACTCTCCCCAGACCCCACTTTGTGGGAATACACTGAATTTGTTGTTGTTGCTGAGTAATACATACTCATGAATTGACTCAAGTAGTCCAAGCAATTTCATTTGCATGCGTACTGAATATTATCTTGTTATACAGTTAAAAAAAAAGAAAAGTCCGGTGCACTAAAGCTTCCGCTATGCGCAGAGTTCGGGGAAGGGCTCCACTAAAGCTCCCGCTATGCGTATGGTTCGGGGAAGGGCCCCACCACAAGGGCCTTAACTTACATTTTTGCCGGAGCCTGTTTTCAAGGCTTGAAACCGTGACCTCCCAGTCACATAGCAACAACTAACTTTACCAGTTATTCCAAGGCTCCCCTTTTATCTTGTTATACAGTAACATGATAAGAAAGAGAAAATTATTAACTGCATTACTATTGCATTGTTCTTTCCACTCTTGGAATAGGCAATATTTCTCAAGCTAGCTAGTTAAATGGAAATGATTGTGTTATTCTCGTGTTCAAATATTTGTGTCACCATGTTATCTAATATTTTAAGCGTTTGAATTAACAAGATACATGGTGTCACTATTCAATATATTCTTGTATATAAGATTTAAGTCGTCATAAACACTGACTATAATTATGTTTTGATTACCAGTATATATGATAATCAAATACAAATACAAAAACAAGAAGAGTCCAGACGAATAACAAATACAAAAAGGTGGTTCAAGATTCAAAGAGAACAGAAAGAATTCATGGCCACACATGAAAAAGAGAATAATTATATATAATGGTATAATTGGGAGTCAAAGATTACTTAGTTTTACACAGTGATTTTGCTGTTGCTTAGTCTTACTAACTTTTAGCTTCATATATAATTGTATGAATTAAGGATATGATATATAAAATGTGTTTTGAGGTATATACGCTTTTTGAACTGTTGAATCTCATGAAAAAGAGGAAGAGAATGACCTAATTATGGTGAACATTATACTATTGATTACTCTTCTTTTTACACGATGAAGATTAGATCAAACTAACGCGACTACAGAAAAAAAAATAAAAAATGCTTAAATTACTCCTATGAGTAAACATACAAAGAGTATACTAGGAAGATTCGATAAATACGAAAGAGCAATAACAACATACCGGTATATTCCCACAAAGTGAGCTCTGGGAGGGTAAAGTATATGCAGTCCATACCACTACCTCTGATGAAGTAGAGAGACTATTTCTGATAGACCCTCAACTTAGGACAATAAATACAAAAGAGCACACACATATATAGGGAGGTGCACCCGATCATCATTACATTACATTACATGATACTTTGAGCTTAGGTTTCACACATCTAAATTTAAGTATCATTTTTTTAAGAAAATATCACACTAGTATATACGATCTAGGGAGAGTAGCATCAGTTCACGTGAAGCTGGAACCCCCTAATGCGCCCCTGCCCACATTGTTGGACTTGTAGACTTACCACTTGGCACTTGCTCAGCCACAATAATTAAATAGTTTGTGTTTGTCGTACCTCCAAAAAATAACTTTCAATTCTCAGTTAAAAAGATATTATTTGTGATATATTATTACGGCTCCCAAATATAACTTGTGGTTTTCTTTTCTTTTTCTTTTTTTGGTTTCCCATCCAGTTTTCGGTGCCCGCATTGAATCCCGACTAATCTGGATCGTGCATTGCAGGGCCATTAAGATTGCAGCGCTCCCAACAGAGTTTTCTCTATACCCAGGGTCGAACCCCGACTTCTGATTAAGGATGGAATAGCCCCCATCTACTGGACTACAACCCTTGTTGGCTAGATCTTTGCTTTTCACTTGCAAATAAAATAAAAGTAGTACAGAGAAGGGGGAATTTACATGCACGAGTTATTTAAAGATAAAGCTAAACAAGTAGTAGTAATAGTGTTATCTTTTGGTATTTAATAGTCTGCATTTGGTATTTAATAATCTGTATGCGCGAGTTAAGCAAACGACTCCGTTATCGTCCAGCGGTCAGGATATCTGGCTTTCACCCAGGAGACCCGGGTTCGATTCCCGGTAACGGAATTTTTTGTAAGTTGCAAAGCATACTTGAATGAACAACATTTTACATCTGTTCTTTTTGTTCCATTGAAGGAGATTCTTGTCTCAATGGAATCACAATAACAGACAAATTATCACTGCTACCTTTACTAAATGCATTGTAGACAATGCAGTCTGCTAAAGAGGAGGATGAGTCGATGGATGTCTTGTTCTCGACAGCATGTTTTCCGCGTAAAATATCACAGACATCCTGTGGACTCAATCTCTCAAATATGCCATCAGATCCTATCACTACATACCAGTCTTCATTTGACAAACGTCTCCAACCCGTGACCTCTGGTTCTGCGATAACTCCATATCTGGAGATACCAAAAGAAAATAGATCAGAAGAGATGCTCTCGGCTTGCTAACCTTGTGTCAGAGAGTTGAAGATTGCACCTTTTCAAGCGAATATCTCCAATAGACCGCGAGACAGCCAATATACCATTAACACGAGGCACCCCAACAGTGAGGACAACTCCACCAGCTGCATGAATTCTTGCCTTTTCATCATCCCTATCAGGATGGTGATCGTTTGTTAGTTCCTCAGCTTGAAGTCTTGTGACGAAATCTCCTTAGATATTCAAACAAAGCAGACAGAGTAAAAGGACCGTAAGAAAAATGGACGCGTCATAATCAACAGAGCTTTAACGAACAAAGAGTCTGCAAGATTTTAAACCTTCATTGTCCTGATCAAAATGAGCTTTCCTCGAACATACGAGTGCTTTTGAGTCACCCAGGTTACCAACTAATATCTTACCATTCATCCAAAGAACAACTATTGCAGTTGATCCAGAGACGTAGTCATTCTTCAAAGCTTCCTGCAGAGAAAAATTGACTTGAAAATCCAAAAGGACAGCTTAAGAAACCAACAAACACAAGGAGATCTGTATGTGCCTGCGAAAACTCTGAATCTATGTCTTGGATTGTTCTCAAGAGGGCTTTCTCTAGAATTCCATGTGTCGATTCATCATCAACTACATATAATGCCCCATTAGAACTGTGTAAACATCAGGACATCAATACTTGTGCAGTCAAAAGTAGCTTAATAGGTATAAACGCTTTCCCTTCTGGTTTGAAATGCATACGAAGTGTATACATTTTTTCATTAATGGATGATTATTAACTCGTATGCAGATGCAGTGAAAGATTTGAAGCTAAGAAAGTGTAGAAGATGCAAACTACAACCACAAGACACATGTATGACGTAAACAGTATAAAGGTTAAAAATTCCTATGGCAAAATACTAATGCAGAAAATAACCACAGATATTCTAAATTTCTGTAGGACAAGTTACAAACCTTTGAATTTCAAGCCATACCTTTGAATTTCAATCCATATGGACCTGCTTCTTCATGCTCCTTACTATGCGAAAAGAGATTCTTGTATGTGTTGAATATAACGTGCAATAGAAGGTAATCTAAAATCCTCTGAGAAGCCATCTCACTTGCTTCCTTGCCTCCATGTCCATCAAACACTGCAGCTACACCCATACTAGCTTCGTTAAGTCCATCTTCGCCTAGTGATCATGAAGAAAAAGATGAGCAACAAGAACCGGGAACTTCATTAAACTGCAGAATTTGTTTTGATATCTTCAGCTGCATAACGTCCACCACATTTGGACTTAGTTTGAAGAGTTTTCAACTCTCGCGTAATAGCCTGCCCCCTTTTTGAGTCTTCAAAGCACGAGGGGTTCCAAATGGGAGCTACCATTGTAGCTTGAGAACGATACATTGCTAACAAGTCCCAGTTAAGTATAAGAAATAGGACAGACAATAGCTGCAGCTCTTTTATTACAATTAGATGTATGAACACGGCAACAAGTTAGTGTTTGGATCTACCTAAAACAGGCACAGTAACGTGAGGATAGCATCTAATACGATCTTCTTGGTATTTCCTACGCCCCTGATGTGTCGCTACCAGGCAATCATCTGTTCCATTTTTAATCGCAGCAGAAAAATCCCACCGAGGACATTCAGGAGAGCTGAGAACTGCTGAAGCACCTCCCTCATCATAGGCCATCATACAAGATACCATGACCTCATACGCATTAGTCGAGCAAAGAAATGCTACAAAGAGAAGTGCTACCATTTCTCCTTCCATTGTAAATTCTGCCATCAAAACCAAGAGTTAATTTATGACACAATATTTTGAGCAGACACTGCATTTTTGAGTCTATTGGAAATAGCCTCCGGCAGAAATGCAAGGTAAGGTTGCGTATAATACACCTTTGTGGTGGGGCCCTTCCTCGGACCCTGCGCATAGCCGGAGCTTTAGTGCACCGGGCTGCCCTTTAGTACATTTTTGAGTCTATTACCAATGGCGGAGCCACAAATTCAAACAAGGGGTTCCAATAATAGTAACGATAATCTCATGCTAAACAGATTCAACAACTTACATATATCCAAAAAAAAAAAAAAAACATGTTTGCCTTAAGTAAAACATATACCGTCTAGTTGGCGCAACGAATATTTACACAATCTATGTAACAATAACCTGCTCAACAATATTAGCAAAATGCCTTCTTCAACCAATCTTGATTGCATAGTAACTTAGAAAATATTATACATTGTCATTTGTCAGTGGATATAATCTAAGTTCAACTGACTAAAAGAAAAGCAAAATGAACAGAAATAAGGACAGAAATCAGAACAAAACAAAAGAATTTTTCCCTTAGAAATAGTTTTCTCCCTAAAATAATTTTTTATGCCTTCTTTTTTCCCCCAGCCCAGTCAAGCACTTTTTCTCTTTGGAGCTCTAAGGGGTTGTTTGGTACGCAAGATGAGTTGAATTAGATTATGGTACAACTTTAATCTGGAGATATACCTTATCCCATTCAATTTGTCATCATTTTATCCCAACGTGAGAGATGAAATAAATTAGTGTGGAGATTATAATTCCGAAATAACTAATCCGTTTACTATACGACTCCTAAGTGTAGCATATGAATACAGAAATGTATCAGGGCATTAGACCATACTAAACTGATCTTAACACAGGAGAATATTTCCTAAGTTTAGAAAAAAATTCAGGGATAAAATCTGGATTGAAAATAAACAGATGAACAACGCAAAATTTGGGAACAAATTGTTACCTAATTTAGCCTATTATCATTTGAAGAGGTATTATATATATCAGATAAATATTTTGATGGAAAACATTAAATATGTGCATATATTACCATATATACGGAGGTGTCCATCTTGCATCGTATGTCCGATTACGGAAATGAGAATATTTTCCCAATATATATGGAAATGTGAGCTGCAATTTACAAACTCAGCTGCAGAGGGCCGGGTAATAAACTGCTTGGCCCAATATCTCAAGAAATAACATAATTTACACATTTCCACTTCTTTAATTACTTTACTCTCTTCCAATTCATATACATAATAAGACCGATATATACATAGAAAACTTTATATATATAACAGGGCCGACACACACATAATAAGGCCAATTCATATACAAAACAAGTATGACAAGATCGACATGTACATAACAAAACCGATTCATATACATAACAGGGCCGACATATATATAGAAAGCTATGTATATGTATTTTTAGAGAAAAATGAGATTTTTATAATACGTTTGGAGAGATGAGATTTTATGTAATAAGTAAAATTTAAGTTGTGGGTTTGTGTAATTTTTAGATTTATGAATCGTAATTATCCCAAACATCAAAATACTCACGTGCAAAAAGAGTGATTTGTACATAAATATTTATCAAATACAATATATTGCCAAATGTCTACCGAAAACAATCTATCTAGAGAGTAGGGGTAAAGTTGGCATAAGCTCTACATCAGGTATTTAATTGTTAGTGTAAGATTTACTTAAATGGTTGTGAGATTAATAGTGGGAGAGTTCGTTAGTAGCTCTGAGAAGAATTTTGAGTAATAAAAAAACAAAAGTCAGGTAAGTAATACTCGTTGATGATTCATTTCTTTTTTAAAAAACAAAAAAAGTGAAATCATACATGTGGATCGCAATCCTTATTCTTTAACTTCAAAGTTTACGCGAGAAGGTAGGTATCCTATACAAATGCAGATACTTAAAGATAATTCTTCCCAATATTTACTTCTCCATTGTAGTCTTAGTCAACAAATAGCTGAATTAACAAGCTGAAGAAGAAATTAAGCCTAACAATCACGTTAATCCGATCTAATAACATAGCAGGAAATCTTATTTTAAACGCCAACAATCACGTCAAGGATCATACAGTTCCCCCTGGCTGCAGCCTGCACTCCATCGCCCAGCACGAACCATGGGAACAGTAACTGCATTTGGTGATACAAATTTGAAAGTGAACAAGTTTCAGAAAAATTGGACATGTAATTGCTACTTCCAAGTACGCGAGATCATTGAGAATGGTTCCAGCAACAAGGAAAAGTAACAGCCTAAAATCAATATTGAAGATGTAGACTAGCTGTGATGAGAAAAGAGGAAAAGAAAACGTTTCATGACCAGACAAATGTTTCACTAATTTTCTCTTCATTTACATAACAGATGAACCTAGATAGAGAACGGCGGTTTCACATATACTGTCCTAAGAAAACGTGCCATCGGCATCCCACTTCATTCAACTATTCAGACGCTAGAACATGACATGGCCTCCAAACCTTTCAAGACAAAACAGAGATCTGGTGCGCATCCCCAACCATTAAGTTTCCAACATTCACTCTTTAACACCTGAAAAGCAATAAAATACATCAAAAACTTGACCAATTAAACGTCTCATATATCTCCAGAGACCAGTTTCCAGAACTAGAACTAGAACTTGGGTTAGTTGTGAGAGTGAGACTGTTGCAAGAAAGAGAAAAATGAATGAGAAGCTTCAATCAGATGCTCAAAAGATTTATATAAAAAACAAGCAAAAACGACTATAATAGTTGATGTTCAATACTTGGTGTTGCAATGACATCTAGCAAAACAAATGAGATATGCTATAGGATGAGCAAAGAGAGCTATAAACACAATGAAGCTATTCATTCATTCACTATTTAATCATTTACAAGAGATCACTAAATTTATGAACTGAGGCATCTTTTATGAATTTGCCCAACTTCCCAAGAGAGGATAGTTGGTTCAAAAGGCAATAGCTTTCTTTCAACGGGCAGTGAGGCAGGAACCTGATGCTATCTTGCAATTCAATTGCCAGCAAGAATCTTAGAAAAAACAGACTCAGGTAAAAATGTGAAGTTTGTGATTAACAACTTGGTTACCTATTGAAACAAGGAGTACTTTATTTTTGAGAAGCAATATTCACTTATTTCCTAGATGTTGAAAAGTTTTTCAGTCAATAACAATTCCCTGTATAAAGCACAGACTAATATTTGTAAGGACAAAAAAAAAAGTTATTGTAACTAACATTTGAAAGTACTATGACCACTCAAATAGGGAGGTTGTAAGCAACATCACCTCTGTCATTGAGACCACTAGAAAAAGTGGGATTCATCTGAACATTGTCTAGTGTGGGACCACTTCCTGTAGGTGCAGTAGATAGTTTAATGCGGGGTGTGAAGCAAAGATCAGCCTCACTTGTGTGGTCACTTGACGTACGAGTCCCCATTCGATCATTTAAATAGATATCCACGCTAGCTGATGAAGTTATTTCTACCTTTCTCTTGCACTTGAACCTTCACCTAACAGAGATGTGAGAGAGAGGAAGAGACAGAAAGCAGTGCGGAGATCTTCTTATATTGTTTCACTTTTTTTGAACAGAACAGCTCAGTTATTGTAATACCTGTCTTTTCGCTTCTCACGATATCTTTGTACTGATGCTTTCCTGCTTGCAGGGCTCTCCACTGCTTATGCAGACATAAATAAATGAAGAAAATTAAGCAGAATTTAAATACAATGTTCATATTGTTTTCAGCATAAAGAATATTGTTACTTAACATTAGTTACTTCCACAAAGAGAAGTAAACAGCACTAGACCAACATTTTTCACCTAAGCAAATTTTTTGCTTACAGAAAACACAGAGTTGCCTTCCAACACTCAGATTACATTTGTGAGCTTCAGGATGGTATTTCCATTGTAAACAAATATATTTCTTTTAGAAGATAGGGTTAGCATGGAAAGAAAGTTTTTCACTTCTAGTATTTCCCCCCTATTTCTATGAGATTGTTTACTTCAAAGTAGTGGATCTTAAAATGCTGCTTCTTTTTCTGTTGTTGAAAAGGAATAGATCTTAAAATGCCTTCCATATTATATTTTAATCTCTACTAGAACAAAGTAGCTTAATATTCACGAATTTATAATGTCCAAGGAGTAATTTGTGGGGAAAGAGAAGAACAAAAAGATAACTGAGAATATACCAGGATTATCATCATAAAAGCTGTTGCTTTCGTATACAGGAATGCGAGAAACTTCACTCATTTTCACTGTAAAAGATTCAAACTAAAATGTTATAAAATACAATAAACATCTTCCCAGACGTTCCAAGGAAAAAGTGACACCACCTCACAAAAGTAATAATTAGAGAGATATTTTACACCCCCATATATTACATTTAGGATCATAAAGTTGTTACATATTTTCACATTAACTTCTTATGGTTGCTTTATTTTTGCAGTAACCTTTGAGCCCGCCTCACCAAAATCCTCAGAAACAAAGACTATTTAATTCACATTCTCAAGTTGCCTTTGCAATCAAGTAAAGTACAACAGAATAGAAGTAATGCAACTAATGACCTGTTTGAATAGTTGGTACCAAATCAGTATCTGGGCGCAGTTTAGTAGTTGCAGCTTGTAAATTGCATGCTGTATGTCGAGCTGCTACAGTAGCATTCGACGGAGTTTCTGAAGGCACACAGAGGGGGCTTGAAGCAAGACACATGATTGTTTGTGCCTAAAAGTTGCAAGTTGGCCATATCAGGAAAAAAGTGAAACGATACTGATTTAGTGAAGTTCCCAATTTTCAGCAAGTTCAAATACCTTGTCGGCAGGCACATCATCATAGACATTCACCTTGCCACTGTAGAAGATGGTCATTTGTCCTACTGGTGTATCTGCTGTACCTATTGTTCTAGAATCACCAATAGAAAAAGCTATCAGGTTTAGAAGCTAGACAGGATGAAGTTTCCTTTGAAGGAAATGCTAGCCAAATGGAGGCCCGTGCCCCTATAGATATGCAGAATCACAAGCTGCCTTACAATGCCTTGTTTTTCAATAGAGTATCTTCTAACAAACTATAAGTTACAAAGGCATGTGGAAATATAAATGGTGAACATATTTGGATCTGATGATTTGTTAATAGACAAAAGAACTTACCTAAGTTCTAAAATCATAAATTTGCAATCAACAGAGGTTCGTATTAAGGCAAGACTACAAGAAGCAGGAGTACTATGCAGATGAGCAGCAAGATTGAAGTTCATCATAAAGACTGAATATTTATATGCTTTTCTAACAATAAGGCACATTAATCAGACATTTTAACCACAATAATCCAAAAGAACAGCACTCCCCATAAACCACTTACTATACCAAAATGAAACAAGAATGGAGGCCAGATTAGAGAAGGGTACTCTGACTTTGATGAGCACAAGCTAGCAGCAATTTAACAGAAGCATGAAAGTCGAGTATTCAAGAGGAACAATTTTTCTGGTCAAGTCCCTTTTCTTTAATAATAAAAGTTAAGGAACCAACAATCAACCATCCATTGAGCACAATACCGAGCTTATTGTCAATCAAGCAATCAATTAGTATGTCTCAATCCTAAACTTGTTAGGATTGACTACTAGAATTTTCCACGTCCATTCCATTCTATTCATAATTTCATTCTCATACTACATTTCGAGGTATACTTGTAGAATGTTCATTACGAGTTGATTATCAACTCGGACTACAACTCATCTCTACTAAAACTCACCTAGAAGGAGCTGAGTTATCAACAACAGCGAGCGGCTGGACAGTGAAATAATCAGGTCTATCCTGCTGATTTCTTCCACGAGGCACCGTTGCTTCAGCCGATTTAGAAGGTTCACCGGCTTCCGTAAATTTCCCTCTCTGAACCTACATTAATTTACAAAATCAATTAATAATATTATCATCACATAAACATGCTTAAGAGCCAAAAATGAAGATATATATAGTACTCCTATAGAAAGGGGAAATGCAGAGGGTGTACGTACATGAGGAATGTGAAGTATTCTGGGAATAGCGGGGTGATTATCCGGCGTCGTTTCAAGGAGAGCTTTTAGCGAAATGACTTGCTGAATCGCTTGTGATTTATTCCACGACGGCTTTCTCATCCCTGTACGGCACACTATTAATATACTAGACGATTACTGCAACCTAAATAATATACTATACAAGTTTGTTACTACCTTTTTGTTTGAGGTAACGGCGGCAATCTTCGCGAGTGAGTTGAGAAATGTCATCTTCAGTTAGTTGATAGAGTGGTTTATCCAGTGTTGATTTCCACGCTGTTTCTTCCGGCGGCATGTTGTCGAAGCTCCTCAGGCAAAAAGGGGCAATTTCAATTGGAGCAGCTTTTGAACATGTAAAGAAGAAGGACAAGTGTGGGGGTCAGAAAACCTGCAGCCCCATGATGCCACATATTAAGCAGCACCACTCACTATCCTCCCCGCTTCATCTTTCCAATTCCTGTTGCCAAAAAATATTTTAACAACTTATTCCTGTTGCCAAAAAAATATTTCAACAACTTACGTAAAAAAAAAATAAAAAAATGCAGCTCGGTGCATTGATAGCCTCCTAGTAATATGAAGGCAACTTGATCACTTACTCTGAGGTTCTCTTTCGTGTTAACAACTTACATAATTGTTTTAAAAATGCTGATTAATCGAAATTGAGGGTAATTGAATGAGTAGTTACACTTTTAACATTTAGGGGATTGAGAATTGAATAAATGTAAAAAAAAAAATGATTTCAGAAAATAAAATCAGTAAGTACTATAAAAGAAAATGATTTTTCGAGATGAATTTTAAGATGTTTAATAAGAAGATGTGACAGATCAATAAAGGCGGAACTAAAGGAAGGTAAAGGTAAAAAGGAAAAGAAGGTGGGGGAGCAAATTAAATAGAAACTAATAACACTTTTTCAGCATATTAAAAATGTATTCTTAAATAAAAAAGTTTAAACGTTAAAGATTATGATAAAAAATTAGTCGATAGTTCATTAATTTCCCGCAAAAAGCACCTTAGTAACTTCCTCCTTTCCATTACTCCATACCAACCAACAACAATGACCAAATCACTATAGTGCCACAAATAAGGTCTGACCTCTTCTATGTACCCATATTATTATTAGTATTCAGATGGTAGTATATGTTCTTCAATTTTAATACTACTATTGTTATAATTTTAATTTTATTTACTTTTACATCAATAATATTTTGTCGAAAGATTATACTATTGAGTTGTTATTATTGTACCTGTAGTTTGTCATGCGTCAAGGGCCCTGTTGCCAGCTCTGTAAAGTGTTAAGCAATCATGCTGATATGTAAATAGTACTCTTCGTTTCATAATAAATGAATTATTGAATTATGACACATAAATTAAGAAAAAAATATTGAAAGACATAAATTTAAAATAACTTTTCATTTTTACCCTTGAAAAGGAAAAAGTTGACCTTGTAATATATTTTCAAAAGTTAATTGATTGTTAAATCATAAAGATAAATTTAAAAAAAAAATTCACATCATTAACTTATTTTGAAACACCAATAAATATTCCAACAATTCAATTATTCTGAAATAGAGAGTAGCACTATCATCATCGTGATATCGTCAGTCCAATGCTCCCAAAAAAACAAATCTATTTATTAGAACTTCATATGGTTTAATGTTCATTTAATTTTTTTGACCAAATCTTAGTGTTGTATTGATTCAATTGACAGGCTTTCCCAGAAAAATATCTTTACTTTTTTGTGATAACTACTTTTTCTGAATCATTTTACTTCTTGTTTTTATTTAAAAATCAATAATTCAAAATAATTATCATTTTAAAGAAATTAAAATAATACTTTTTTTATTTTATATTTATTGTTCATCTTACTAAAAATAGTTGTTTCATATTAATGGATTACTTATTAAATTATCATTTTAAAGAAATTAAAATATATTTTTTTTCATTTTATATTAATTGATCATCTTACTAAAAATAGTTGTTTCATTCTAATTGATTACTCCCTCAGTCTCATTTTATCCGTCCCAAATTTCCTAATCTGATGTCCCATTTTACTCGGCCTTTTTTACTTATCAAGACAAAATAATTTTTTTTTCATATTTTATCTTTTGCATTAATTATTTTTTTTAAAATTAAAATATAAACATCATTTAATAGGAGTACTATGGTAACTAGCCATGTTATTTATTATTTTTCTTAATAACTGTATCATCCCAATTTGCGACGAGTAAAATGGGACGGAAGAAGTACTTACTAAATCAATAAAGCATTCATTAATTTTTTCCTGCAATTAATTCTTTTTAAAGAGTGTTCACACTTCTTTTAAAGTTCACAATAAGTCTTTTTAAGGAGTGAATTAATAAATTATCTTTTTATTTATGATTTCTTTTTAAGAAGTATCATACTCTCTCCGTATGATGTTACTCGTCCCAATTTAACATTGCACATTGATTAAATAAAACAATTAATAGCATAACTATTTTACAATAGCACCCCTATTAAATGATGTTTACATTTTAATTTGAAGAAAAAATAATTAATAATAAGGGTAAAAAGGAAAAAAAAATCTCTTGTTTTGATTAATGAAAACTGACAAGTAAAATAAGAAATCAAATTAGAAAATTTGGGATAAATAAAATGAGACGGGGAGTATTATTTGGTGTGATTAATCTCTTCCCTTTCATATTCCACAACTTGTAATATTGACGTCAGTTTGTTCCAAAACTTTCTGTTCGACTATGTGATGACAGCTTAAATAGTTAATTACTTCCTCCATCTCAAATTATCCGTTCCAAATTGAGATTATTCATTGATTAAGAAAAATAATTATTAATATGTCTAATCTATTGTAGTACCCCTATTAAATGATGTTTATATTTTAATTTGAATAAAAAGTAATTAATGGAAAGGGTAAAACATGAAAAAAAATTGTCTTCTCTTGATTAATGACAAAAGACAAGTAAAATGAAAAATCAACTGGCGCGTGCCAGGGAGGTTGGAGATCGTCCCAGTGTGGTCCGTTTAATTTTTCGTGGCCATTTGGGTGGACAAATGTGTGAAACGGCACAAACGGGATATTTTCGGGCCAAATCAGTGTGCTATAGCCCACGATTTTAGGGGTGGGCTCGGGGTCCGGGCGTGCTGTCGGCCAAAAATTGATCGGGGCGTGCAAAGGAGGTTAGGGATCGGCCCAGTGTGGTCTGTTTAAAATTTTGTGGCCATTTGGTTAAACAAATAGGGGAAATGGCGCAAACGGGGCATTTTCGGGCCAAATCAATGTGTTATAGCCCACGATTTTGGGGGTGGGCCTGGGGTCAGAGCATGATGTGGGCCGAAAATCAACCGGGGCGTGTCAGGGAGGTTGGGGATTGTCCCACTATGGTCCGTTTAATTTTTTGTAGTCATTTGGGTGGACAAATGGGTGAAACGGCTCGAACGGGGCATTTTTTGACCAAATCGGTGTGCTATAGCCCACGATTTCGGGAGTGGGCCTGGGGTCCGAGCGTGCTGTGGGTCAAAAATTGACCGGGGCGTGCCAGGAAGGTTGGTCATCATCCCAGTATGGTCCGTTTAATTTTTCGTGGACAAACGGGCGAAACATCGCGAACGAGGCATTTTTGGGTCAAATTGGTGTTCTATAGCCTACGGTTTCGAGGGTGGGCCCAGGGTTCGGTCGTGCTATGGGCCAAAAATCGACCGGGGCGTGCCAGGGAGGTTGGGGATCGTTCCAGTGTGGTCCATTTAATTTTTCGTGGCCATTTGGGTGGACAAATAGGCAAAACATCGTGAACGGGGCATTTTTGAGCTAAATCGGTGTGCTATAGCCCACGGTTTTGAGGGTGTGCCCGGGGTCTGGGCGTGCAGTGGGCCAAAAATGGATCGAAGCGTGTCAAGAAGATTGGGGATCGTCCCAGTATAGCTCATTTTATTTTTCATGGCCATTTGGGTGGACAAACAGGCGAAACATCGCGTACGGGACATTTTCGGGCCAAATTAGTGTTCTATAGCCCACGGTTTAGAGGGTGGGCCCAGGGTACGATCGTGCTATGGGCCGAAAATCGATCGGGATGTGCCAGGGAGGTTGGGGATCGTCCCAGTGTGATTCATTTAATTTTTCGTGGGCATTTGGGTGGACAAACGGGCGAAACAGCGCGAACAGGACATTTTCAGGCCAAATCGGTATGCTATAGCCCACGATTTCGAGGGTGGGCCTGGAGTCCGGGCGTGTTGTAGGCCAAAATTTGACCGGAGCATGCTAGGGAGGTTGAGGATCATCCCAGTGTGGTTCGTTTATTTTTTCTAGGCTATTTAGGTGGACAAACGGGTGAAACGCGCGCGAGCTGGGCATTTTCGAGCAAAATTGTTGTGCTATAGCCGACGACTTTGGGGTGGGTCCGTGTTCAGGGCATGTTATGGGCCAAAAATCGACTTGGGTATGTCAGGGAGGTTGGGGATCGTCCTAGTGTGGTCCGTTTAATTTTTTGTGGCCATTTGGGTGGACAAACGAGTGAAACAGTGCAAACGGGGCGTTTTTGGGCCAAATCGGTGTGCTATAGCAACAATTTCGGGGGTGGGTCCGGTGTCCGAGCGTCCTGTGGGCCGAAGATCGACCGGAGCGTGCCAGGGAGGTTGGAGATCATCCCATTATGGTCTGTTTAATTTTTGGTGGCCATTTGGGTGGACAAACGGTCAAAACAGTGTGAACGGGATATTTTCGAGCCAAATTGGTGTGCTATAGCCTATGGTTTCGGGTGTAGGCCCGAGGTCCGGGCGTGTTGTGGTCCGAAAATCGACCAGGGCATGCCAGGGAGGTTGGGAATAGTCCCAGACTCCCAGTGTTGCCAATTTAATTTTTCGTGATCATTTGGGTGGACAAACGGGCGAAACGACGCGAACGGGGCTTTTTCGGATTACTCCCTCCGTCCCATTTTACCCGTTCCATATTACCCATCCCAAATTGGGATGACACAGCTATTAAGAAAACAATGATTGATAATGTAACTTTACCATTTTGCCCCTCTTAATTGTGTCTTGTTGTTAGTTCCAATATTAATTGATGACTAATACCAAAACACCATTTACATTCTTAATGGTGTACTCTTAATGGTACTCCTCTTTGTAACATTTTTTAAGAATGCTAATAACAAGGAGTAATCAATTACACTAAGGGTATAATGCGAAAAACAAATTTTGTCTTGTCTTGATAAGTAAAAAAAGAAAAGTAAAATGGGACATCAAATTAGAAAATTTTGGACGGGTAAAATGGAACGGGGGAGTAGATACTATAAATATGATTATGGTCACAATTTTTACATTAAATTTCCGATGTTTATCATCTTAATTTCTCGCCGACCAAATTGAATGGTCCAATACAGGTTAATTAATTTTGTTATCCTTTACATAAACGATATTTAATTCTTCTTAATTAGTGTATGCGTCAAATCACTATTACGTGCACAATATATGTATTTTTTTTTATCTTCGTTGTACTATAATATAAGAATGGTTGATTAACAATATCTTACATTATTTCAATTAAACATTTAATAAATTAATATAATTCGATACATGCATCAAATAATTGGAGGTTGATTTACAAGAATGACTTGGAGATTATCGTCTTGAACTTTATTTTAAGTTCAACAAGTTATGAACATAAATATTTCTCAATCAAAATAATGGACCCACCATGAGCAAATGACTAGATTAGCAAGAATGTTACTCCATAATTCTCTATTTGTGGGATTTTGGTATATAAATAAATATTAATGACAGCTTAACTATCACTTTCAGCAACTCTCGTTTCTTAAAAAGTTGTTAAATCTGTTACTTATTTTAATCATTACATTTAATTATATGTAATCCTATTTCCATTTTTGATTACCACCTTTTATTAGTTAAGGACCACTTATCATGTAAAGTAAATTTGCAATTGCATCCAACTTTTGTTTGTTAGGAGTTAGGACAAGTAGTTTCACTTGATGTATGTACTTTTGTTCTATTTAATACTTAACGTATAAATATTATGGAAACAATCTTTAATATACTTTTAGAAGTAATTAATATGATTCTAAATCTCGATATTTTTCATCACACGCGACTTACTTAGCAGATATTCTAAGTTTACCATCGTACTCAATTGGGTTTATTCACAATAAAGTTATAATTCTTGTCACGTCTTACCCCTCCGTCAAAAGTTTTTCTTTTCGATGGCTGTTACGATTTAGAGATAGAATTTTTTATCTCGATTCTGAAATCGAATTATACTATACAACAAGAAATCTAAATCAATGCACTAAGGACCATTCGTGTCATGATCATTTTCTCCTTGGTTGGTGGACTTGTCTCTTGATTTACATTTTCTTCAAATGATTTAGATCCACCAATCATTATAAAATTATAAAACTCATGTAAAATCAAAATTAGAATGTTAGATTCAAATAAAATGGTTGTTTCATCTATTGTTCAACATTACTAAGAAAAATTTATACTGCTGTCTAATAGTTGCAATAACTTACAAAATTTTATGATGATCTAATATTTTCTAATAAAAGTTTTCAGTGTGCTCAAAATGAATCTATAGATCATGATCTAAAACACTCATAAATCGAAGGAGAAATAAAAAGAATTATCATTTATAAAATAGTTGTATAAAAAGGGATATTTGGTAAAAATTTCACTAGGAGTGTCATGCTAGTGAGTTGGGCTTGTTGGCATGGGCCTATTGCTGAAGAATTGTGGGCCTAGACCAAGCTGATTTGGGCCACTATACATACAACTTCATTACAATCAATGTAAGTAGCCGTTTGATCATGAAAATTATTTGTATTTACTTTAATGAAAAAAATAAAAATAAGATGCGTTTAGCCATAAAAATTTCAAATACAATTCCGAAATTGTATTTGGAAAAGTGAAGACACTTGTTTTCACTTTTTTTACTCATACTTCTCTCACAAATTTTCAAAAACAACTTTAATTTATATTCATGGCTAAACACAATTCCAACTCCAACTTCAATTTCAATTCTAACTCTAACTCCGAAAAATTATGATTTTCATGGTCAAACGGGGCCTAAGATCCCTTATTACAAAATCTAACATGAATTTCTACTCCCTCCATCTCATTTCAACTTTGGTTTAGCTATATTAGTGTTCATTAAGAAAAACAATGCATACAAAATTTAATTATTAAATTGCCCTTTTCTATGTTCTTGAAAATTGAACAATATTAAAAAAAAATTATTTCTTTAATGTTAAGAGTATAATTGAAAATAACTGCTAATTTTAGTCAATAATTGTTCATTTTCCATGTTTTTGTCATTTAGGCTCAATGCATTCGTTCTTTTACACGACTTTTCTTTTTGGAATCAGTCAAAAAACGAATAATAGTACATCTTTTACTATTTGCAAACTATTTCCTTTAAATCAAAAGATGCTAATTATATAAGAACTAATTATATCTTTTACGTTTAATATATACTATAAATTTTCTTAAAACATGAATTTATAATCTTGAAAATAACAATATATTACCTTATTTGTTTTTTCTTGTTTTTGTTTCGGAGACAACAATTTGAGTAGAATTTGTTATCGTTTCGTAAAGACTTTACTTGGCAATTAATAAAATTCCTTAATTCCAAAAAGTTTAGAAAATTCAAATAATAATGAAGATGCATAGACCAACATGGGTTGTGCGGGAAGAATTAGAGGTCTTGAATTTGAGTTTGAAAAAAAATCTATTGGGATCGGAGCGCCTCTAGAATGAGCCCTGCAATGCACAATCCGAATATATTCGAGCTCTACTGCTCTAGTGCGGATATCGAATATCACGTGTTGAAACACCCCTCCCCTAAAAAAAAAAATAAAGATGCATATAACTAATTAACTAATATGCATCGTAAATGTTAATGATTTTCAGATCGTGGGTGCAATTATAAATATCACACAGCAGCACATTAATGTACGTACATACAGGAATAAAAAGTAGAATTATTTTTATTTTTCCCCCCAAAAAAAAGAAGATGGAAAAGTTAAAAGAGAAACCGATGATAATGAATGATGTTTTCGAAGAAGGAGATGTGGGTGTGAAAAAGGGATCATCACCAAGTGCATTGTTAGTATTTTCACCAATAATACCTGGAAAATATCCTGTTTTATTATTTTTCCATGGGTTCGTTCTCAAGCCTATCTGGTACAAATCCCTCCTCCAACATATTTCTTCCCATCGCTATATTATCGTTGCTCCTAAGGTACGTACCTAACTAACTTATATACCAAATAAGTAAGGAATTGAAACGACCGTCCCTAATATAAAACTAAGACAATAATCAAATGAAATTTACGGAAATAAATCAAACGTGAAAAATTCTTTCCGTTGCAATACCAAAGAGCTGGAGTTTTAAGTAGATCGATATGATAAATTAAGTATAGTTGCTCATTGATCTATACATGGGCGGATCTACACATAAATTTTGGGTGCTCCGTCACCTACTAAACTCGACGGAAAATACGTATAATTATATAAATAATATATAAAAATGGGCATAAATTATATAAAAGCACCACTAAACAAGAAGTTATTTTGATGCACTGACATTTAGGTTGATCTTAAGGCGTGGTCGGGTTCAATATATATGTACGAACAGATTGATTTGGTATACAAATTTCCTATATCTTTTGCAGTTATCTTCTCTGATTTCACAAAGCGATGAAGTGAAGAGAGCAGCCAAAGTTACAGAATGGTTAGGCAAAGGCCTAATCTCCGTTCTGCCGGAGAAAGTGCAACCGGATCTTCTCAAGCTCGCCGTCTCCGGCCACAGCAGAGGTGGTAAAATTGCTTTTGCACTTGCTTTACTACATGGAAACTCAACTCCAACACCTCTCAAATTTCAAGCACTTGTCGGAATCGACCCCGTTGCAGGTACGTAGGGGTGTCAAATGAATAGCTCACAAAGCAAAAGAAAAAGACACATAAATTTACGTGAAAGTTCTTTACAAAAAAAATTACGGGCAGAGACGGAGGAATTCACTATAACGGAGAAGAGTATAATGAGGAGACGAAAGTTTCAATGACGTATATATACCATTCAAAACAACTTACTAAATCGCCTGCGTACAGATAAATTCTATGCCCGAAAACATACAGGTCCATACATCAGTTCGGTCCCTACGCTACCACCACATACAAATCCCACAAAAAATCACAAACATGACAGATTTTTCAGAGTCGGATCAATAAAATTTGAGTAACAAAAATGAATTAAATTAATAGACGACATAGAGTTATTATAACTTAAGTCTTAAATTTGGTAACTACTATGTCGTATAAATTAAAAATGAAGAGAATATTATTTTTCTATGTGTTGATATATAAAAAATGAAATATAGGTCACTTTGTACTAAACAGATACTACGCATTCCTGAATTGGCCAAATAATCTAGATAAGCTAACTTGGTTAAGTCCAAATTTAGTAGCTCAAAGCTAATCTAGATACTGAATTATATTTTTATGAGCTAAATTTAAGAACGTATAACTTGCAGGTTCCTCTCCGTCCTGCCTGTCAGCTCCAAAAATTCTGAAATATATTCCTCAATCGTTCGATCAGAGCATCCCCGTGGCGGTGATTGGGTCCGGGTTGGGAAACCAACGGGCACATTGTACCCTTGTTCGGACCGATCCGCTAGCTATCGGTGTGGAATCGGAACGGACTGAAGCGATACCGGAACATTACCCGAATAGCGCTACAGTACCAGTTTTTGTTTTTAAATTTTTTTGTTTTTAAGTTTTAATTTAAATTATAGCTTAATGGGATTAATATATAAGTTTTTATATATATATATATATATATATATATTAACTTATATAGTTTATATAATTTATTAACTTTTTTGTAATAAGTTTAAGTTTTAATTATTTTAAAAGGTTTTAAATTTTAACTTAAAAAATATATGTTAAGTTAATATAATATTTTTAATAAGTTTAAGAAGTTAAAAATTTTCCTAACTTTATAAACTTAAATACTTAATATAATTATTTTTTTTCATAATTGCAACAAACAAAAGAGAAATTTTAAAACAAAATGAGGCGAATGGCCGTTATATTTATTCAAATTTCGTACGTTGTACATTTATTATAAAGATATTAAATATAAATTTAATCTACGTAGCCACCTTTTAGGAAGGGTTCTGTGTGAATTAGATCTCTATGGTAGAATCTTATTAATATCTAAATTGTCTATAATTTTTTTGGCGTAACTTTTCTAATTCTTCGGCGGATAAATCCTCCGGAATTGGTCTATTTCCTTGTTCCTCCATTGCTTCCATTCCATCATCACTATTTTTCCTCAAAAATTTCATCTATTTCGTCTTCAATATGGGGCGGTAATTTGGGGAGCCCAAAATTTCTTCGTTCAGCATTGATTCAATCTCTAAATAATACCGAAATCTTCAGACTATCCCTTGCTAACGAATACCGATGATCTCCTATTATAAATCTTCGAGTGCTGAAAGCTTGCTCTGAAGCAACTGAAGAAGCTTGAGTTGATAACAAATCTCGAACCATCCTTGAAAGTTTTGGAAATTGTCTGATCCGGATCTTCCACCACGATAAAAGTTGTTGTTTTCCAGTTTCATCTCTAATATTTTTCCGGTCCTGCGAAAGATACGAATCAAAATCATTACTCCTATAATATTGAAGACCAAGTTCTTCGCCCATCTCGTCATCTAAATCATCATATCTACGTCTAGAAGTAGGAGGTTCAATCAACCCAATATTTTGTTCCATAACTTGATACAAGTTATATAAACTCCTAGCTGTAGATACTATGCTAGCACAACAAGTTTCAACTGATGATTTTTCATAAAGTCCAATTTCTAAATTGTTGTATAATTTTCTAACCAACATCACTGTACCATGTTCTTTATAAAATGGATTTAATAAATTAGTTATTAAAAGAATTTGTGGAATAGGAAAATAGTATTTTTAAAATTTTTCAATCATAGCTTCAATTGCCTCTTTGTTAGGACATATTTTTTTATATTCAACAAGTACTTTAGAAATAGCAGTAATAGTTACTAAAACAGAAGAAATAGTTGGAGTATATTGAGCAGATACTGTATTCGTAGCTTGATAAAAAGTTTTCAAAAATTTACAAAGTTCTTCTACTTCAGTCCATTTATCTTCATCTAGCATTAAATTAACATCCTCATTATAGGAATTATAAATTAATTGTATAGATTTACGATATATAACAGCAGCTTCAAACATTTGAAACAAAGAATTCCATCTAGTAGGAATTTCTTTTGAAGTTTTTTTATATGGAAGGCCACATTGTTGACATTTACGTTTAAAATCATCCATTACAGCCTTTTTTTTATTTTTAAACATAGAACTACAAGCAATTCGCACTTTAAGACAACCATTTCCAAACAAATGAATACCATTATGTACTATCAAATTTAAAATATGTGCAGAACATCTAACATGAAAATGATCTTGATACACTAAACATAATCTAGTTTTTAATTCGTCAATAGCTTTCAAATTATTAGAAGCATTATCTAATGTGCATGCCATAGGTTTACCAATAAATCTAAAATATTTCATGCTCTCCGCTATTGTACTAGCTATATACATACCGGTTTTAGACTCATCGACATATTTATAAGCAATAATTATTTTTTGCATGTTCCAATCGTGATCAATCCAATGAGCCGTGAGAGTAAAATAATCATTACCGACAACACTAGTACCCATATCAGAAGTAACATATATTCTACCATCAAATTTATCAAATAAGCAACGAAGAAAATGACAATGTTCAGCTTGAAATTTAAAATATCATTTTTAATTGTATTTCGTGAAAAAAACTTTAAAAGAGGGATTATATACTCGTTGAATATAATGAATAAAATCGAGATGCGAAGGAAAACTAAAAGGCAAACCCATAACAACAACCATTTTCGCTAGTTCTTCTCTATCTACATCTTCACTATATGTCCATGATGAACTTGCTTCAGCCGGGTTAAACATGTCTAAACGCGTTTGAACCATATTCCCTCCTGCAGATTCATGTACAAATGTTGTACAATCTTTTTTTGCCTTAGCCTCATTTTTTAGACGAATAAATTCTTTATTACATCTCATCAAATGCGAAGTTAGCAATCATGTCCCGTCATTTTTCCCCCGAGTCAAATGTTTAAAAACATTCTTGCATTTATTGCAAGTAGCAGTACTTTTTACCCTATCATGCTCCATAAATTTCCAAACTAAAGACCTTTAGTACGTTCGGTACCTTTGGCTCTAGTAAATTTCGGTAAAGGGGGAAGTTCTTCACCGTGTTTCGGTAATTCCGTAATCGGACTAGTAGGGGTAGGGGTATCACCTAATTCTTGTTCTTCTATATCATCTTCCTCCGGTAAGTCTTCCTCAAAATTATTATAACGCCTATTCAGGGTCTCAAAAACATGAAGGTCTATGGGCCTGTCGGCTTCTTTATGGTTTAAATGGTGGAATATGAACTGAATTTGAGTCTCATGCTAATGGTGAAAATTTGGCAATATGGTTTCACAATGTTTATGGATTTTCGCATCATTATCTAATTCCATACCGATACCAACATCGAAACCATTAGGTTGTGATAATGAAGTTTCATTAAATCTAGGCGGTAATGAACTAGTACTAGCCTTACTTTTTTTATTTCTATGAAAGACCTTACCAAAAATTGATTTTTTACCACTAGTATTTTTTTAAAAATCCATAATTCAAAATAAAATATTAAAACAAGCAATATAAATACAAATTGATATTCGTAAATAAATGTAGATACTAAAAATTAAAAATATAGATAATTAACGTAAATAAAAAGAGATTAAAGTTGGAACGAATATATCGAACATCTGTGTAAAAGTAGACGTATAACAAATGTCGGAATTAAAAGATGATAATTGAAGCTTGTAATATCTTCAAAAAATCTTCAACTCCAACTAGTATAATAAATGAATCCTCAACTTCAAGTCTTCAACTAATATAATTAAACTAGAAATATTTAGAGAGAATGTGAGAGAATATTAAAAGAGAGTATGAAAATTGATAGTATTTGTGTGAAAAAATAATTAAAATGAAGTATATTTATAGTAAAAAATTTAAAGGATGGTGGGGGTAATTGGAAGGGGGGGGGGGGGGGATAATGACGGGTAGAAATGCAACTGCCAAAAGAACTGTTGCAAACCAAGTTTTTTTTCTTTTTAAAAAGGCTGAAATTTAAACAGTGAAGGACCGAAAATCGGCCAACCGGAACCGGAAATACCGGAATTTTTTACAGGTTCGGACCGGTATCGTATTCCGGATCATTGGGTACCGGTAAACCGACACTAACCGGACCGTGTCGTGACCGGTACCAGAAATAAATCAGAAACGGCATTAGCGGAACGGAACGGAATATTCCGGTTTCGTTGCCAGGCCTAGGCTGGTCCGACCCAATCCAATCCAACCCTAAATGGCTAGAGAATTAAATAAGTTAGAATGGCTTAGTCCTATAGTGGTTCAACCCAGCCCTAAGCGGGTCGTGGGTTGGGGCGGGTAGGTCATTTAGAAAAATAAAAATAACTCAAAACATGATAAACGAAAATATTGTAAGTACTAGACTATCACCAACTTTTATGATTTCACTTTAATATGTCTCCTACTAGCTTTTAGCATGTAATAGGCATCTTACTAATACCTTTAAGGGTCGTTAGGTTGGGAAAGAGTTATTCTGGGATAATTAATCTTGAAATTAGTTATTCCATTATGTATACGGATAATTTATCTTATCAATATGGTGTAAATGGTGTGATAAATAATGTCGGTACTAACTAATACCTCACACCAAACATGGGATAGAATAGTCTTTCATTTTATCTCACACTATTTATCCCTTATACCTCACACCAAACGATCCCTTAGTTGTAATTAGTTCATGACATTTACTGTAATAAGGAAAGAAATGATGATTAGCTACAAATTTCATAGAAAATTCTAATATGGTTAAGATAATAAATATAGATACACACAAAGTATTTACATAAAAAAACAAGATTATAACAGAAGAGAGCCTAAATTTAAAGAACAAAATATTGCATTAAGCAAATTAAAGGCAATAACTACTAAATCATCATGAGCAAAAGTAAATTTTTGAAGTTCACAACTAAAAGAAGCTTACTAGCCATTTTAAACACACACTAAAAACTTTCAAAAAATTAGTATCAACCAAAGAATAGATAAAAGAAATAAGTAGCTAACTAGTTAGAAAAGATTGATAAAATTCTAATTCTTAATAAATAAATAACCAACTTAAAAATATCTAAAAATTACACAAATACACAACTTATATTTTCAATAGTACAAAAAATTCAACTTCCTAAACATATTTCAAAAATCCAAACATATACACATAATGTTATGTATATGGCGGCTTGTTATGTATATTAATAGGGAGAGAGAGTAAAGTAATTAAAAAAGTGGGAGAGAGTGTAATTACTTCTAAAAGGTTGGTATTTATGTTATTTATACTAAAAATATTTAATAATTAGTTTTAATGTCTCAACCCATGGGCTGGCCTCTGAGGTCGACGAGCCAAGTGAAGTTGGACTTATAAGCCTCATTTCTAAATAAGCTGAAATTTTTTAACCGCACCCCACTTAATTAAAGAGTTGAGTTGGGTTGGCCTCACGGGTCAAGCCCATATTGACAGCTCTAACTCTATGCCATTTCGATTAGTTTACCAAAAATGGCTATATTATGTATATAGTCGGGGTAAATTTCCTAGATGGTCACCCATGCTTGGAAAATTACTTATAAATATCATTTTTGTTTCATTTAGAATAAAAATATCACTCAACTCTTTCTATTTTCTTTAAAATATACTGAACACCTCAAAAACCTTCTCTCTGTCATGTCATTAATTTTTGTTTTTTGATAAATAGATCTATTTAACTTATCAAACTTATTTAACTAAAGTTTTATTCTATTTTTTATTAAAAAAAATTATAAATGATATACTAATCATTGAAGATTAATTTAATTACACCAAAAATTTGAATTATTTTATTTAATATGTACTTTTTAAAGTTTCTTCTATTTACTTATTTATTTTATCACTTAATAATATTTAAACTCAAATATTTATAAATATTGGTACTCATTTAAATTTTTTTTTTTGTTATTCTTAAAATGTAAAAGAAATAAAAACGACGGATTTCATATTTTAGACATTAAATTTGTTATTTATATGAAAATAAAAGAATGAAGTCCACTTTTTTGGTTATACAAAAGAATTTTTGGATTAATATAATCCAAAGATATTATATTACCTTCAAATATAGAATAATAGAGAATAAAAGAATATAATTTATTATTTAAAAGCATTGATGGCAAATCTACGATATTTTTTTTTTGCCAAATAAAATTCAATAAGAAAATTTTAATATATATTATTACCTGAATAATTTAATTTAGACATAGATTACTTACAAATTTTTATGCAAGATATTTTTTGATAAATATATAGCGAAAAGATGATTTTTTTCTTGAAGATTTTTTACAAGTAATTGTCCATAAATAAATCAAGTAAATCCATAAGATAAGCTATAAAAATTTAGAAAAAAAATTATTATTTTCAATTTAGTTTCCTCACTTTTTTTGTTATCATTATATTTATTTTTATTTTATTATACAATTAAACACTAATTTATATCCGTACTTCATTCTAAATCCATCAAAAGCAAAGAATAATTGATTGACTAATATTTTAAAAATTTATTTATAATAGTACTGAAGAAGGTATCATTTGATAATATTTCTTAAAAATTTAATTTGTTTCAAGGCAACATAATTTTTCTTTCCTTCAGAAAACGAGATTTTATTCTATTATTCTCATATAAATAACAAACTTAATATCTAAAATATGAAATCCATCGTTTTATTTCTTTTACATCCTAAGAATTTTTAGTATATAAAATAAACAACAAAAAAAAATTATACCAATTCGTATAAGTACTTGTATTTTGAAATTATTATTAAGTGGCGAAATAAATAGTAAATAATTTTTTTTTTTGAATATTACATATCAAATAAAATAACTCAAACTTTTGATGTAATTAAATTAATCTTCAATCATTAATATATCCTGTGTAATTTTTTTTTTAAAATTAGAATGTAACTTTGCCAAAAAAAAAAAAAGAAGAAATTTTAATGACATTGCATTACAAGTAGGATAGAGAAAGATTTTGAGATGTTAAGTAATATTTTAAGGAAAAAAAGAAAATTTAGATGATATTCTTGTCATAGATAAAACAAAAGTGATATTTGTAGGCAATTTTCCAAATATGAGTGACATTTCAAGAAATTTACTCTATATAATCGTAGTATATGAGGTGTACGATGTGTATATGTATATTATTTGTACAGAAATGTATATTTTTTGCATATGTATATTAGTATTAAAGTGTACACAACTTATATATTGTATACTAGGGGTGTACATAGGTTGGGTTGGTTCGGTTTTTATTTAAAAAAAAAAATCAAACCAATCATATCGGTTTATTAAAATTATAAACCTAATCAAACCAACATAAAATTGGTTTTTTCGGTTTAGGTTTTAGTCGGTTTTCTCGTTTTTTTCATTTTTTTTTATAATATTTAGTTTTTACAATTATATTGTGATCGAAGATTAGATCAAATATGTTTTCACTCATGTGCTAATGAAAAATCATAATTATGAAAAAATGAGGAGCGAAAAACTCTCTTGAATCTAAAAAGTGAGATGAAGAGTGAAAACTTTAGGTTTTAAGTTTATATTGGGTTTTGGATCATTTAATTAGCAATTAATGGACAAATATTACAACTTAAAGGTCTAAATCTAAATATATATTTACATCTACTTTCAAATTATTGAAAATTACTAAAACTAGTTGAAAAAGTAGATTATAATCAATATTTTATGTATAAAAAAGTTTGAATATTATATATATTATGTCGGTTTGATTCGGGTTCGGTTTGACTTTTTTTTGGTCAACACCAAATCAAACCAAGAATGATCGTTTTTTTTTTCTAACGTCAAACCAATCAAACCAAATCATAAGTCGGGTTTTTTTCTCGGTTCAATTTGGTTCGTCGGTTCGATTTGATTTGACGGTTTGATTTGTACACCCCTATATACATATGTTGTATACTAGATGGTCCAAATGTATTAGACTATAGTTTTCTCATAATCTCATACGTATTGTGAGCTTATTAATCGTTGTGCTAAATTTGGTAAGAACTAGATATTCCTGTGCATGTCCTAATTTTAATAAGGACAAAATTATAATTCTCTTTGAGCTTAACTAAACTTATGATAATTACAATGCTCTTTTAAGAATCACTAGACTACCTATATTACGTTGACATTAATATATTATAAATCAAAGTTTCAATCCTGAAATTCAAATTAGTTGAAAATCAAGTGGTCATGGTGAAGAGAAGTTACTAGATTCTTAGGACATATTTGATGGAAGAAAAACTAAATCAAATTATTCACAGAAGTCACTAGCTTGTTAACGAAATTCTTGCTTTATAAATAACTTTTGAAAAGTTATGCCTTGCAAACTTGCTCCACAGGTGTTCAACAAAAACTCAAGCAATTAAATAAAGCTAATTAAATATTGTAAATTATAAGAAAGATTATTGTTACAAAATTTAATTTGAAGCGAGGTAACTGAAATTAACCCAAAATGATTTGGTCACCCCATCAAATTAAATAAACCGTACTCCCTTAATAAACTAAACTACTATAAGCAAATGTTAAAGTAAGTGAAATTATTAGCTTAATAAATAAGACAAGCAATGTTCTGATACTATTAATGTCGATTAGACAAATCCATTAATTAGTTGTACATTTTCAATATTAAGTTAGAAAATACTATAATTTTATAGTTGTTAAACCTTAGAAGAAAATCAAAGCCAAAAACAGCACAACTCAACTGCCTTTACCTTCAAACTTCAGCAATTCATCCAGACTAGTCCAGAAGAATATTAGTAGTTTTTTTTTTTTTTTTTTATAAATAAAAATAAAAAAATCAACAACCCACTTTCCAATTTTCATTTGCGTTCCACGTGTCATCTCAATTCCTAGACTAGTCACGAAGTTTCTAAATATAAAATTTAAGATTAGAATCAACAATTTTAGTATATATATAACCGACTCCTCTGCACCTCTTAATTTAATGTCATAGAAATCAAATAACATTTCAAAATCATTACAAATCATTTAGTGAAAGTGCTATTATTATTATTACTATTGTGAATATTAATTAGTGGGATGTGGCAGCAGACGTGGAATACACCTTACCGGAAAGATGACGTGGAAGCCGGAGCAAGGCAATTGTATCCGGCGATGTTGGAAAATCCACAACTCCGTTGGGCTTTTATTAGAAAAGTTTACTCAATTTTGACCATTCAATTGCTTCTAACAATTGCTGTTGCATCTGTCGTCGTTACTGTTCATCCAATTGCACATTTTTTTGTATCCACTGGGGGAGGATTAGCTCTTTATATTCTGCTCATCATCACACCTTTTATTAGTACGTAGTATTTTTCTTAGTATTTAATTTTAACTAGTCGAGGTGTGGGTAAACTGATTTTGATATATGTCAGCATTGTGCCCGTTGTATTACTATCACCAGAGGCATCCGGTCAATTACTTGCTGCTTGGGTTGTTTACAGTTACTTTGGCCTTTGCTGTGGGATTGACTTGCGCCTTTACAAGTGGTAAGTCTAATTGATCCATCACTCTGTTTTATTTTTTTCTCAACGTTATGTTGAATTTGTATATGTGAAATCACTGACATGTGATCGACTTGTATTGAATTCGAGTTGGTACTTGAAATTCGGATTTGCACATATATACTGGATACTAATGAATCTTTCTACTTTGATTTCACAGGCAAGGTAATATTGGAGTCTGTGATATTGACAGCAGCAGTGGTGATTAGTTTGACATTGTACACATTCTGGGCAGCAAAGAGAGGCCACGATTTCAATTTTCTTGGACCATTCTTATTTGCTGCACTTATCGTTCTCATGTTATTTGGATTCATCCAGGTTCGTCCACTTGCCACTTTCTCGAAGTTTTTAATTAATCACTCATGCATTGTTAATCCACAATTTGATATATATAAAGGGATAAACAATGTACATTTATATTATTCAAAGGTGGAACGTGCTCATGTCTATATGCTTATGAAGATGTTAAGTGACCTGACCCTGTTTGGTTCTTGTTTGTTTGTGTGTATTATTGCAGCTATTGTTCCCTCTGGGTAGGCTCTCTGTGATGATCTATGGCTGTTTAGCATCGATTTTATTCTGTGGATACATAATTTATGATACGGACAATTTAATCAAGCGCTACACTTACGATGAATACATCTGGGCTGCTGTTGCCTTGTATCTCGACGTTATCAATCTCTTCCTATCTATTCTTACTATTTTCAGAGTTTCTGATAGTTGAGAAACAAAGTTAGTTTAAGTTTGGTGCACCATCGGTGCATTTTGTTTTTACACTATCACGTGAATGAATGATGATCTGTTGTAGCAGGAATGATGATCTTTTATAACAAGTAAAAGTTTTCTGATGGTATAAAAATAAAATACACCAAATTTTTTTTTAGGGGGAAGGGGGTAGGTTATTTGTTATGGTTCAGTAGTTTTGCGTATAAAAATGTTACTAATTGTATGTACTCTATCGAAGTTGTAACAAAATGGTTTTTCTATGAAGTCCCATTAATTAGCTACTGTTATTGCTGTCCATCGTTAAGAGATGTCCATAAGATTCTTGACATACTTCAAAATTTGATTTTCATGTATAAATACAATTGGGGCTCAGCTAGATGTAAAAAGGAAAAAAAATAAAATCTAAATATACTAAGATTTAAATTTTTTAATGCAAGTTATTGTAATTTTTTTAAATTTATAAGTTGTAACAGCTTTTATTTAAACAATATATATATAAAGAATTTTTGTTTTTTTAAATAATCAAATAAAGATCAATTAAATAAGGAAAAAATAGATTTTATATAGTGATAATTAAATGTTTTTTTTAAAAAATAGATAATAGTTAATAAGAAATACAAATTACTCTCAAATTTCTCTTTAATTGTTTTCAGCTTTTATCTTCAATAATTTTCGTTCTTTTTCTACAAAAATATATAGTTTTTTAATCATAATTATTCATAGAATTTTATTATTTTAGGCTAGATTTTTGGCCATAGTATTTTAATATTTGAGAAAATAGTTTGTTATCCCTCCAAACTATACTCGAAAGACCTAAGACACATCTTAACTTTAGAGGGTCCTATTACCTCCTGAACTATTTAAAAGTGGATTTATTACCCCCGACGCTGATGTGGCAAGAGAGTGTGTTTCACTTTCTTTTTCACTTTCTTTAAAGAGAATAAGAGCCGAATTTTTTATTAAAAATTAATTTTTAATATTTTTTTCTTTATTCATTTTTTATTATTCTTTATTCATTTAAAAATTAATTTTTAATATTTCTTTATTTTCTTTATTTATTCACTTTATTCATTTTTAATTATCATTTCTTCATCTCCAAGCACAAAATTGATTGGTTTCGACTTCAAATTCGTCGCAAATTTAAAAATGAGTATTTTTTAATGGTTCCAACTTCAAGATCGTCGGAATTTTTAAAATCGATATTTTTCATTATTTCCAACTTGAAGTTCGTTGAAAATTTTAAAATTCTCCATTGTTTTCGATTTTAAGGTTATTGAAAATTTTAAATTCGGTATTGTTCATTGTTTTCGAATTCAAGGTCGTCGAAAATTTTGAAATTGGTATTGTTCGTTGTTTCCGACTTTAAGGTCATCGAAAATTTTAAATTCGGCATTTTTCATTGTTTCCGGCTTCAAGGTCGTTGAAAATTTTGAAATTGGTATTGTTCATTGTTTTCGGATTTAAAAATCCTCAAAAAATTTCAAAATCGATATTGTTCATTATTTCCAAATTCGAGGTCATCGTAAATTTTAAAATGGATATTGTCCATTATTTCCGACTTCAAGGTCGTCGAAAATTTAAAAATTCTCTATTATTTCTGACTTTAAGGTTATTGAAAATTTTAAATTTGGTATTGTTCGTTGTTTCCGACTTTAAGGTCATCGAAAATTTTAAATTCGGTATTTTTCATTGTTTTCAGCTTCAAGGTCGTTGAAAATTTTGAAATTGGTATTGTTCGTTGTTTCCAGATTTAAGATTGTTGAAATTTAATAATTGATATTGCCATTGTTTCCCACTTCAAGGTTGTTGAAAATTTCAAATTTGATGTTTATTATTTTCGACTTCAAGATTGTTGAAAATTTTAAATTCGGTATTCTTCACTATATCCCGCTTCAAGGTCGTCGAAAAATTATTTGCATAGAAGTAGGAATAATAAAGTTCGAAAAGGAAAAGAGATGAAAAGTAATGATGAAAAAAATAATGGTGAAAAAATGATGAAAAATGATAAAAACATATAAAAAAATGAAAAAGAAAGTAAATAAAAATTAATTTTAAATAAAAAACACGTGTCAAAATGCAATGAGCGCGTGTATCACACTCTCTTACCAAAGGTCTGGTTGTCAACGTTCGGGGGGGGGGGGGGGGGGGGGGGTAATAAATCCACTTTTAAATAGTTCAGGGGGTAATAGGACTCTCTAAAGTTAAGGTGCGTCTCAGCTTTTTCAGTTATAGTTCGGAGGGGGGAGGGTAACAGGCTATTTTCTCTTAATATTTTATGTAAAAATCAAGTTTTTGAATTTGAAAATTTAATAAATGTGATACAATATCGATTGTGACACTATGATACATGAAGGGAGATGAGACGTCACATATATGTTATCTTATTTAACAATTTAATAGTTTGCATTTGTTACAAAATATAAAGTAAAGAAAAGAAAAATAGAGAGAGAAGAGTGATTATTATTTTTCTTGAGAGGTTTCTTGATGGGTTCTATTACAATGAAAGAAAACCCCTTTATTTATAGGAGAAAACTAACCATGGGGTTTCAAATTTTTTCATAAATAGACATTCACTATACATGATAAAGTAGATATTCACTATATATGGTAAAGTAAACATTCACTATATATGGTAATGTATTTATAACACCCCCTTGACTGTTTAATTGATAGATAATGTGCCTTGTTAAAACCTTACTTGAAAAAATTTAGTAGAAAAAAAAATCTAGTGAAGAAAAAAAAGTACACATCTCTTACAATACGCATATAAGCTGCCTCATTAAAAACCTTACAAGGAAAACTCAGTGAGACAAAACCTATTAAGAAAAAAAGAGTACAACGCGTATTAACTCCCCCTAATGAGAAGATCTTTGAGCCTTTGCATTCTGATCTTGTGCATCATCTTCTTGAAAGTTATAGTTGGAAGAAACTTGATGAATATATAAATCAATTACATTATCACTTGAACAAATCTGTTGCACATTAATATCACCATTCTTTTGCAGCTCATGTGTATAGAAAAACTTTGATGAATTGTGCATCATTCTATCTCTTTTGATGAATCCTCCATTAAGATGTGCTATGCATACTGCATTATCTCTGTATAAGATTATGGGTACATTGTCACATTTCAAATCACATTTTTCTTAAATGAGATGTATCATGAACCTTAATCACGCACATTCTCGGCTTGCTTCATGAATAGATATTATCTCAATATGATTCGATGAAGTGGCTATGATAGACTACTTTGTATATCTTCAAGATATAACAGTATCCCCATATGCGGACACATTACATGTTTGAAATCGAGATTTATGCGAGTTAAATAAATACGCAGCATCAGCATAAGTAACAAGATTGGGACTGCAATCTTTAGAATAAAATAGATCATGTGTTTGATCCCATTTCGATGTCTCCTAGTAGGAGCAGAATTATACCTTACTAACAAATTAATCGAAAAAGGTTATCTGGCCTTATAGTATTTGCAAGATACATTAGTGCATCAATTGCACTAAGATATGGTACTTTATAACCAAGGAGTTCCTCATTCTTTTCTTGAGGTCGGAATGAATCTTTGTTCAATTTTGCATGTTTCTCATTTAAGCAAATATTCTATTATTTTTGAAAACTTTCCAAGAGTTTCAATGATACTCAAATCATCAAATACTCAAATCATCAAATTATCTCTTATAAGGATAGTAAAAAGTTTTCCAAAAACTTTATATGCTTCAGGTAGGGGTGGGCAGATTTTGGTTTAAACCAAAAAAATCAAAAAATCAAACCGAAATTTAATTTTGGTTTTGGTTTTTTGATTTTTCGAATCGGATTCGGTTTGTAATTTTAGAATTTTGATTTTTCGGTTTTAATTTTTTTTTTTTTGATTTAAACCGAAAAATTAAAATTTTATAAATAAATAAATAAATAATATATATATATATATATATTATTATATATA
>NC_061116.1:227207761-227208215 GCF_002878395.1 Capsicum annuum | reverse complement strand
TTAGTAATTCACATTCACAATTAACATTTAACAGCAAATTCGCATACGCCGTAGGCTGTTTATGGATTGTTTTAGTGGCTTAAATATTTTATGGACTATTTTGGTGACTTTGGACTGTTTTATGGACTATTTATGCAGAAAGTATGTTATTTCATGGACTATTTTTACGAGTTTTGTGTTGTTTTGCAGACTATTTATGCAAGGTTATATTATATGTAATGATTAATGACGTTATGTATTATGTTAAGCTTATGATTATTTCATTTCGTTTCATCCATGTTGAGTTATTTATAATTATTTATATTTGGGAATGAAAAACAGGTTTGAAAAAAATAATTTTTCTAAAAAAAATTCATCAATTTTAAATGCTCAATTATGAAAAAGAGAGGCTAACTACTTTAATATTTCAAACCGAAATAAATTCGATTTGGTTCGATTTTTACAAATTCGGTTC
>NC_061116.1:227074611-227207661 GCF_002878395.1 Capsicum annuum | reverse complement strand
TAATGACGTTATGTATTATGTTAAGCTTATGATTATTTCATTTCGTTTCATCCATGTTGAGTTATTTATAATTATTTATATTTGGGAATGAAAAACAGGTTTGAAAAAAATAATTTTTCTAAAAAAAATTCATCAATTTTAAATGCTCAATTATGAAAAAGAGAGGCTAACTACTTTAATATTTCAAACCGAAATAAAAATTCGAAATAACCGAACCGAATTTGTAAAAATCGAACCAAATCGAATTTATTTCGGTTTGGTTATGGATGTCATTTTTGTCAATCCGAAAATCGATAAACCAAGCCGATATTAAACAATCAGACCAAACCGACCAAACGCCCACCCCTAGCTTCAGGCATTTTGAATCCGTTAGAGATTTTCATATAGATTATTGTCAAGTGACAATATCCAACATGTCAAGTGTGACATCTTCAAGTGTTTGGACTGCAAATTAAATAAGTTTTACGCTTATCAAAATGCATCCTTTTAGGTCACTTGATAAATGTTTCTACGTCAGCATGCTTAAATAAACGTAGAATTCAGATCCTCATAATTTTTTACAATATTATGAAAATATTGTATCAAAGATATCTTTGACGATTTCTCATTTTGTATCAGTTCGCAAGGTGACATAACTTTTTGAGATCTCATCACTTTATTATTTTCAGGTACTTAAACCTCTTATATGGTTTCATGAAGTGTTATGTCGTAGTCTCTTCAAGAGCACATTGACTTCTTATTATGAGTATTTGTTCCTTATCCTTTTCAAGGATTATTTTATTTGGAACCGATTGGTCTACCACGCTTTACGTATGTGTAGACTTTGTCCTTTAGGAATATAAAGTAGGAGCACTTGCAGCTTAAATATGAGATGCTTTCGACATTTGACATGAATTATCTTTTGAATGAAGATTTTATGATAATTCCTCACATATTTCTTAGCTACTTATAATCTCCCCCTTATGTTAGAAAAACTAACATACATCCTTCATTTTATTTGAAGAATCCATCTTTGTGTATCATGGTATATTTGTTAATTGTATATCGCACATCAAAACTATTAGATGGACAATGTATGGTTCTTGACTCAGAACCAACTTTGATAGGGAATTAATCATAATTAATTGGTTTGATGTATACAAGTACTTTTATATATAATGTTTCAAACCAACACATGAAGTTTTGTTCTCATTAGCAATGGTTCAGCTATTTAATTATCGAAGGCATTCAATGCCAAACCATCATCATCAAGATGAATTGTCTTGATTACACAATCTAAAAATTATGTTCTTAACTCAATTTTATTGAGTAAGCAACTTTATGAATGTCAAACTGTAGGTTGACAAGAAATCCACATGTGATCATCTTATATCGATGCATCTTAATAGATCACATAACTAGTGAACGGGCCCATATTCACCTTTTAACTTTTCAGTTTTTAAGGGATCAAATCCCAACATTAGTTGGTCCAACCAACTTATCATGAGAACAAACAATACTAAAAGTTCATGAAGAGTTTTCTAGTTCTTCAATATATGTCTAATACTCACTATACACATGTTTAGGATGTTGCAATCGTTCATGTCAATTTATGAACTTTTGGTACTAGTAAACTTCAAGTTTACCATGATATGTACCTTTACTTTAGTAAATTTCAGATTTACTATTACACAAATAAATTTTAGATTTACTACTTCAGAAATAGATTTCAAAATAACTCTTTTCAGTTATTCTGCCTCTTTCGGAGGTGAGTTGTGATACCATTGCAATCAAATGCACGTTTTCATTAATAATCTTTACTAAATATTATCACATTCACCTTAGGGAATGGATATGTACTTAAAACAATCGAAATACTCATTTCCCAAGAATGAAATATAATCGTGTCTTAAGTCTATCAAACTTTGATAGCTTATAACCTCTTTCGTGATATTGCTACTCTAGGAGCAAATTGAGGCATATATGTAATAGAGAGAATTTCTCTATATTGCTACCACATCACTTCAAGAATGGAGCAAATTATCATATTTTTCAAACTTATCATATATTGCAACCATATTCACTTCATTGAATAGAGCATGTCAACGAGATGTTTCATGACTTTTCACTAAACACCCATTATTTTGTCTTAACCATCATAATATTATCAATATAGTGCATTGAGATCCAATCTCAATGTCTTATTCATATAAAGGCATTTTAGGCATAAATTGATTGGACTTGAACCCAACATCTTATTTTCATGGTGCATGCATTCATATCGTGCTTTGGGAAGGATAACCATTTTCAAGTGGTCAAATCTTTCTTTTAAGCTATTCCACAAAACAAGTGAATCCTTAGTAGTAAGGTACTTTTCAAAATTTCGTCAAGATGATGACGCAAGAAAATCATAGCCTTAGCACAATTTTGATTAGATGCTGTATTTTTTTTTTATGGCGTCTCCAAGGCCCATAGTATCTAGTTGGGTTTCAGTATTCGACACTCATGAAAGGTAGTTCTTGCTTGAGGCAATGAACTCAGATTTTGTAAGATTATTAACAATATGAAAAGAAAGAAAATAATATCTTAGCCTTCAAATTTGAGACGGCAGAGTCTCGTGCTGATAACGTGTTACAAAATATAACGCAAAGAAAAGAAGAATAGAGAGAGAAGAGAGTGATTATTATTTCTCTTGAGAGGTTTTTTGATGGGTTCTATTACAATGAAGGAAAACTCCTTTATTTATAGGGGAAAACTAACTTTGGAGTTTCTAACTTTTCCATAAATAGACATTCAATATACATGCTAAAATACACATTCACTTTATATGGTAAAATAGACATTCACTATATATGATAATATATTTATAACAGTATTCAATTTTTTTAAAATATATAGTATTCTATTATTTAGTAAGAAAAGACATTGAGGAAAAAAATTATAATCATTTTTTTATGTTCGATTATGTAATGTTAACATGTTGAATTTTTTAAAAAGTGTGATGAAAAGTCACAAAAAATAGTTCTTTAATCATTAATAGTGTATGACAATTGGTTGTTAATTGTGTTTATTCCTTTCATATTATATTCTGTAAGCTAATATAATATTATATTTGTTATTTTAAAAGGGAGATCAAAAAAATTTGGTGTAGAAGAGATTTTGTATGATGCAATTACAAAATATAAAGAATCAATAGATGTAATTGCAAAACAATTGAGGATAGACATATTTTGTGAGGTCTCAATCTATAGAGTTGGTATGTAAGATTTTACATACTTGTATAAAAATAATACATAATATTATATTTATAAATTAGTTTAATTAATTTCGTTGAAGCCACTTTATATACTCATTTCATACATAAGTAATATTTTTTTTGAGTTCTCAATATATGAAATCGATGTTAAAATAGGCAACAATGATGTTCTCTTATATTATAAGAGGCAGTTAAAGCAGCTCCCAGGAGCTTTCGGTTGTCCTGCTTGCTGACAAAGGTTATTTCCGTATTTTCCTCGAGCATATCTACGTGCAACTACATCTTGATCTTATCTGCAAGTACATCCAGAGCTTACTTCCAAAGTTCTCCATCTCTCTCTGAAATTTGCAGTGTACACGCTAATTTCTATCTCTGAAACAGTGCTTTGCTCCATCTCTCACTTACTGCTCATCCTTCTTTCAATTGGTTAGATCTCACTTTGTTTTTCGCTTTGTTCTATCTTTTTGGTTGCCCTTATTAAGGGTTTAAACTGGGTTATCTGCTGAAATTAAAAATTGAATTTCGACTACCGTTTAAAGTAGTGGGTTTCTTTTATATCTCGATGGCTATATTGATTTGATAGAGAATTTGAGCTAAAACTTAGTTTTCGAGTAGTGAAAATGGGTTAAATTAGGGTTAAGGAATTAGACTGCAGATCAAGTGTTTGATAAAAGTAACGACAAGCTTTCACTAACGGAAATTTACTGTGGCCCTCTACTTTTGGCTAATCTCTATAAAATTTGATAATGGTGTTGCGGTTCTATGGTTGTGCTAAACGATTAGGATGATCAAAAAGTTTAGAATTTTATTCGATATAACGGGATCCTGGTATGTGACATGGGTACACAAGAATACCCATGGTATTAGGTGTAACACTTTTTATATGGGATAACTAATCCCATCAATTTAGTTCATTCGATAAAATTGTTATGTTTATTTGACATCTGTGTAGAAAAGCAATATGCTGTCAACATTGCAACGACAACCTATTTTGCTATCTTCTTTGACGGAACCAAAGTTTTTGTGTTCTTGCTTTTACTTTTCTTTCAATTTCTGACGCCTTCATGAAGAGTAATAATTCTCTAGTTCTCACCATTTCTTTGCTTTACTTTATTTGTTGCTAGGAAAATTTCATACTTGAAATTTCTACTCTATTGGAACTTAGAAGAAATAATAACAAACTATTGAGTGATAACAAGCAATAACATTCAATAATTTCTTAAATTTTGATATGTGCTATTTCATTTATACAAAAGCAACAAATAGCATAAGAAGTTTTGACAATAGAACTGCTGCCTTAACATTAGGAAAGATCATTTTTTCTTAATAATTTCTTTTTAAAGCTTTCCCATTGGTTGTCGATTGATGAAATACTTATACCCATGTCACATTTATTTACCACTGATACTTAGGTATAAATGAATACTCACAAGTCGACTTCTTTAAAAATATGTTGCACAGCTTGTTCGCCGAGGTCATCCGATAAAGACTTGCATTTAGTAAGGAATGCAAGTATTTCCTCATTTACTTTATTAAGCATGGAGTATATTACTTGAGAGTTAGATTCAATGAATCTGCAAGGATATGATATTTTATTTTATTTGTGAACCAATTATAATTTGTGTAATGAATAAGCAAGTAATTCTACTTGACCAATTGAAGTAGAGTCAGTGGAGAAGTCATATACGCATACACTCAGCTTCTGATTGTAGTTTACGATACTATTGGAGATTAAAACTATATAGATAACACAGTTCTGATTTACAATTGTGTTGAAGATTAAACGTGTATGGATAACACAATTCTGATTTGTATTAGTGTTGGAGACTAAAGTTGTATAGAGATAAATAACAAGGTACCATTTTTTTTTGATATCATAGAGGAAAACATAGGAGAGGTAAAGTTTTGAGCTGTGAAATCCATTTTGTAGACATGAATTGTGTATATTGATATTCCTTTTACATGAATGAGTTGCATATTGCATCTTCCACCACTAAGGATTGTGGCGATAGATAATTATAAAAGTGCTTTGCAGGTCTTAAACTTTGTTCCTAATAGCATTCCTTTTGTAAATTAATCATTTGTTGGTGGCTTATTAGTTATAAAATACTTAAGATCACAAGTTTCAAAAGTCTGAACATCGCTTAAAACTCTGTGCCGGTCGAACGACATAGTGAATTTGAGTACAATAGGCTGATAAAATACATGAAATGATCAGTATCTTTTGAATCCATAAATTTATTTGCACAGATTTCACTAATGTTGGCAATAAAACTCAGACAATATATTAAGATTATGTCAACTCAACCATGTTTCTTTAACAAGATCACATCATCCTATTATACAGAGGTCAAGTCAGAATCACTCTCCCCCAAGTTATAACGGACTCTTCACTCTCGATGCAACACCTGTGTCAGATTCTCCAAAAATATATTACTTTGGAGAATTTGATATGCATCCGTTGATATTTTTTGAAGTGTCCGAGCAACATAGAATCTCCCTACACACTCTTGCTATGTTCTTGACTAACAGCCTCACTTCGCTCCACAAAAACATCTCCCAAGTAACATGGACTTAGGCAAGGATGCTGGCAAGTGACCAGTACAAATATTGGCACAAGTAAATCATTTTTCTTACCTATGACCCATATTACGCTCATTTATCACAAGTACATTAAGGGAAATGAATACTCTATGAAACATCTCAACGATTAAAGTCAAAAAAGTGAGTCTGAAAAAACTTAGCTAGGATGATATAGTAGAAGTATCTGATATATGACTTACTTTATATGAAATTATTGGAACTAAAAGCCACCTAATTGAATCTTGAGGTTTCGGTTTCAAAAGGGTCAAATAATACACTCTCTCCTATATGTTGCAGCTGCAAACCATGTTGAACCAATATCGACAACATCCATCATACGTACAGCAACCTACTCTTACTTAATGTTCATTCAAAAACAAAGGACATGATCGAGAAAAATAGACTTTCTCACTAAAAGCTGAGATAGAAATGCAAATTCTCTTTGTTTAATTTAGTGTACTGAGTACTAAAGATTGAAAGTTTTTTCCTTGCTAAACAGTAGTAGTTCTATACAAATATATAGTAGGATCATTAATTTAAACTATCTAATAGAAGATTAGTGATCTATTAACTGTGAATCATGATTATATTTGGTTTATAGGTTTAGTTTACCATATCACCTGATAGTTATTTATTTTGATTATTTGTAGAACCTCCTGACACTTCACATTAATGGATGTTCAGCAAAACAATAAATCATCTTATTCAGTAAAGAAAAGTACTGATAAAAATGCTAGGCACCGTCAAATGTATGAACAGAAAATAGTGGCTGAAAAGAAGACATTACTGTGTCAACGAAGACTTCAAGCTCGTGCATCCACAACTCATCGTCTTCTTCAAAATACCACTCCTGAAAAGTTAATGTAGTCCGCAATATCATCTTATGTCTCCCAAGTTGTTAACTCTACAACACAGACTACACCGACTATACTAACTTCTTCTTCTTTCTCACAAATAGGTAGGCTTATATTTTCTATACGTCGAGCATAACCACAATCTATATCAACACATGAGTAAAATACATACTTTAATGTTGTGACGCTTCAGGTACATCGAATGAACAATACACTCTGGCATATGAACAAACTGTAACAGAAGGTTAGTCTGGTTCTAACATCTTACTTACTTCTCATACATACATATTGTATACTCATCTTTCCACATGCTTGAATAAATTTTCCCTTAAGAATATTAACTTTGTTAATCTTATGTTCTGTACACTTATATTGTCCTTTCTTCCTTCACACATGCTGGCTATTATTTGTACTAGATATTCAACGTCAATTATGTATGAATATATCGCGCGATAATCCCAAAAAAGGAAAAGATATATGCAGCCCCTTCGTGGTTTATGAAATAGGTAACTTAAGTTTTACGTTATATATTTCAATTATGACATATTATGTGTGCGTTATTCTGATATATGATTTTTTGCATATAAGGAGGCACATCCGACCGACCAACATCATCTTGGTTCAACACAACACTCGCAGAACAAACTCCTCTTGCCATAGAAGAACCACCTCCACTTTACGAAATAGGTGTTACTATTAATCTTAGCAACACTGAGATATTTAAATAGTTTGTACATCTTTTGCATTCTATTTTCTATCTGTTAATGGTATTCTTTTATCAGCTACCTGCTATCAACCATGTGTGAACAGGATGTGCAATGATCTAGAAAAAAGAAAGAAAATACGCAGCCCCGTTGTGATTTACGAAACAGGTAACTTTATCATTGCATTATTTTTTATGACTATCACATATTATCTCTGCACTATTGTAATGTATGCCTACTTGGATATAAAGGAGCATATCCAACATATCTAAACATGTTCAGGCCCTGAATATAGTCCCCAATAAAGGTTTGCTCAATTTTGCATTAGAATCATGTCCACTTTTCTCCCGTATCTGTATCACTTTTCTCCCGTATCTGTACCCTATTCACTCTAATTACACATCATAAACTTCAGATAGTAGGCGAACAAAAAGGGTGTGCCTCGCCACAACTGATCAAGAACATGAATATGCCATTTTAAAAAAAGTTCCCAATTGTCAATATTGTGATGCAAAAAAGTTTGAATACAAATCTCCAGGATTTTGCTATAGCAACGGCTCAATAAGGCTGACATCACATAAAATGCTAGATGAATTATCAAAGCTATACTTTGAAAAAACTGAGGAATCAGAAAATTTTCGAACTTAAGCAGAACATACAATGATATGTTTGCTTTCACTTCACTAGGTGTAAAATATGATAAAGAGTTGACGAAAAGAAACTTTGGTATTTACATATTCAAAGTCCAAGGAAAAATGTATCATTTTATAGATGATTTGCTTCCTTCAAAATGATAAACCTGGAAATTTACAATTATACTTTTATGATCATGATAATGAACTACCCAACAGAATGGCTTGCTCAAATAAAGTTGTTGAATCAGTAGTGCAAAAGTTAATGGACATATTGATAGTAAATCCATACAATATTTTCCTACGCTCTCTTTTGAACGTTCCCAACTTATCAGATTTCTATATTGCACTTATGTGACTCAAATTTAGATCAAAGAACATATAATTTACCCACTGCATCAGAGGTTGTTGCAATATGGGTTGAAGAAAATTCTGCGCATTCTATTTCTGCACCCCATATTCGAATTTATACTCATAGTAATAAAACTCAGTTAGTAAATTATTAGTATGGATGCTATGATCCACTACAGCACCCATTATTGTTTCCTTATGGAGAAAATGGATGGCATTGTGAAATCAAAAGAATTGCTCAAAAAAATAATCTATTAAGGCGTACAGCTCATTGTGAACACGAGGAGCTCCCCAGTATGTCAAATGTGAGTTCGATAGATGGATTTCTTTATATGGAAGCTGAATCGATGAAAAAGAAAAACGAAAAAGAGATACAATATCTTGTCGAGAATATTACTGTTATAAATTTTAAATAAGAAATAATAAAAGAAATGGGGTACTACATTGTGGAAGAATATTTCAACAATTTATAGTAGATGTATATATAAAGCTTGAAACACAAAGATTAGATTTTTTTCTTACTTAATCAGGATTTATTTAGAGTTGAAGTATTGCAAGGGATCCTTGATATTTTGAAATGTGGAGAAAGGAAAACCTCTAAAATTGGAAAGAAAAATATTCTTCCTGTAACTTTTATAGGAAGACCAAGGAATATGCGCCGACGATATATGGATGCAATTGCATTAGTATAATCTTTTGGCAAACCTGATTTATTTATAACGATGACATGTAACCCATCTTGGCCTGAAATAAAAGAGCACTTACTATTTGTTGATGAGGTACAAAATAGGCCTGATTTGATAAGTAGAATCTTCAGAGCAAAAGTCGAAGAACTAAAAACAGATATACTGAAAAGATAAATTTTTGAAAAAATTTCTGCTTTTATGTATACTATAGGATTTCAAAAACGTGGTCTTCCTCATGTTCATTTCCTTATTATACTTGTTAATGAACACAAATTGCTGACTCCTGAATCTTACGATGAGTTTGTTTGTGCTGAATTACCTGATTCTATTACAAATCGTGATTTATACTTGCTTGTTGTTAAACATGTGATACATGGTCCTTGTGAAAAATTAAATCCTACAAATAGTTGAATGAAAAAGAAAGATTGTTGCAAATTTGAATATCCAAAAGACTATGCTGAAAAAACATCAAAAGGAAAAAATTCATATCCAATATACAGAAGAAGAAGAACTAAAGAACACACTGAAAAAAAAAAGGCTTTTTTCTAGACAATTCGTGGATAGTTCCATATAATCCCTTTTTACTATACAAATACAACTGCCATATGAATGTTGAAGTTTGTTCTGATATAAAAGTAGTCAAATATATCTATAAATACATATGTAAAGGACATGACAAAATCTCATTTCAATTACATAGCAGTGATATAGATACTGACGTAGATGAAATTAAAGAATACCAATCAGGTAGATGGGTTTCACCTCCTGAGGCAGCCTGGAGATTATTTAGATTCCCAATTAGTGAAATGACTCTAGCTATATGTCATCTTCAATTACATTTGAAAGGACAACAATTTATTTCCTTTAAGAGTATTGACAAAGTCGATAGAATTTTAAATAATTCAATGGTAGGAAAAACAATGTTAACCGAATTCTTTATTATGAACAAAACAAATCCTGATGCTATACAACTATCATTACTATATAAAGAATTCCCAGAATATTTTGTATGATCACCGAAAGACAAAATGTGGACACGTAGAAAACAACGTTCTGTCATTGGCCGTGTTGTAACATGCCACTCAACAGAAGGAGAAAGATATTACCTCAGATTATTATTAATGAATGTTAGAGGACCAAAATCATACGAGGATTTACTTAAAGTGGACGGTAAATATTGTAGTACATTTAGAGAATCTGAAGAAAAAAGAGGCTTGTTATACTGTGATAATAACTTAATAGAATGTATGTTTGAAGCTATAAATTACCAAATGTCATATAGTTTAAGGCGTTTATTTGCAATTTTATTGGTCTACTGTAATCCTGCTAATCCAAATGAAATATGAAAACAATTTGATGGTCCAATGTCAAAAGACTTTCAAATTTTGTCTAACATGAATACAAAAGATATTAGATATATAGTTTTGAATCATATCAATGACTTTCTACATTTAATGGGACATGATATTAACGAATATAAACTTGTTACGGAGAGAATAAAACCTTCAGTGGTTATTAAAGAAGCTAATGACTGTCTACTTGAAAGAAACATCATTGTTAGAGAAGAAGATTTACTTCTACAGGAAAAACTAAATATTCAACAACGAATAGCATATGATACAGTTCTCAATAGAATATTTTCCAACAAATCAGGAGCTTTCTTTATTGATGGACCGGGAGGTACAGGTAAGACTTTCTTTATATTGGGTTTTGCAGCTTCAATTCTTCCTGGAGGATGAACTATTCATTCCCGTTTTAAATTTGCTATTGAAATAGATGAACAATTTTTTTGTAACATTAGTAAACAAAGCTCACTTGCAAGTTTAATACGTGATGCCAAATTGATTGTGTGGGATGAAGTATCTATGGCCAAAAAAAATTTAATTGAAGCTTTTGATATTCTATTGAAAGATTTAACGGATGCAAACATCTTATTTGGTGAAAAAGTTGCTGTATTTGGTGGTGACTTTAGACAAACTCTCCCTGTTGTTCGAAGTGAAAAAAAGGATGATTTTATTCTAGAAAGTTTATTATATTCTAAAATTTGGAATCAACTCGAAAAACTACTCTTATCTGAAAATATGCAAGCAAAAGTAGATCCGACATTCTATGAATATTTGCTAAGAATTGAAAATGGACAAGAAAAAATATTTAACAATGACAAAATTAAAATACCTGATTGTTTTATTATACCTTTTACTTTTGAAAATGAATCACTGGATGTATTGTTTAAACTAACTTATCCAAATCTACATACATGCTCTTCTAATGTATTTTCATTGACTTCACGCGTGATTTTAACAACAAAAATGACTTTGTTCATGACATCAATGATTTACTTATAATTCAATTTTTCGGTGAGCCTAAAACATATGTTGCATTTGATGAAACTATTGAGGTAAACGACCACAGTCAATATGAAGATTTTCTACACACTGTACATCCTGCTGGTTTACCCCCACACAAATTGACATTAAAAAAATTGTCCTGTTATGTTATTACGAAATTTATATCCTTCTGAGGGCTTATGCAATGGTACACGACTTATATGTAATGATCTTCAAAAACATGTTATAAGTTCTATAATTGCAAATGGAAACTTCAAAAATACACATGTATTTATTCCAAAAATACCGCTACTATCATCTGCAGATGAAAAATTACCTGTTCCCTTTAAAAGAACACAATATCCTTTGCAGTTATGTTTTGTTATGACAATAAATAAAGCTCCGGGTCAAACACTGGATTTTGTTGGAATTTATTTACGAGAACCTGTTTTCTCGCATGGACAACTCTATGTAGCACTATCAAGAGCAAGAAGTTCCACTGGGGTGAAACTATTAATTCGACCATCAACACCAGATGACGATGATGATCATTCAACTTGCAACGTGGTATATAATGAAATCATTCAGAAAACGTTTACATAAATAGATCTTTGGATTGTAGTATATTCTTTCGGCTACACTTCTTTCGCCACAAAAAGTTGTCTTCAACCGCAACAGGTATTTCTACTTTTGTTTATATATGTATAATTAATCTACAAAATAACTAAAAACTTAAAATAACTAATTCAAAAATCTTTTATGCTTATGCAAATTATGATATTCAATTCTGCATAAATTCTATATAAACTATACAAACTTTGTTTTCCTACGTTAATTTGTGCCATACCAACTACATGAATGAACTCCTCATCTGTCAAAAAGTAATTTTCATTTTAACAGATCTTGTGTTAGTTTTACACTTTAAACTATTACTTTTTTACATAAACTTCTATTTATTCCTAGCCATTGAAACGTTTTTTAATGAACTTTAGTCTTAACTGGTCTTACCTTACATTGTTATGAGAACTGACAATGATTTGATTTTTTCCTGTTTCTATTTTGTGGTGGGTATTCTTAAAGATGAAGCCACTTTCGACTCATGCTTACTGATTCATCACAACCATATTCCAAAGGTATTTTTTTTAGTTGATCTTTAGTTTGATGTAAACATGGATTTCTTCGCTATCTGCAATGATAATCTATAAGAAGTTTCAATATTTATTAGTTGCACTCTATCAACGCATCAATTAGTAACTTCACTTTTCGTTGTCCACACCTTTTAGCACTTTAATCTTTTGGATCATTATTTTATTAGTACTTTTGTAATTGAGTAATGCTTTTATTCATAAAGTTCTTTTCTTAATTATGTTGGCTTCAATTTTATTACCTCAAGTCCCTGATGATGATGATATTATTGGTTTTTAATATGATGGAATTCCTATAGCTACTGTTGTTGTAGTGGCGTTTGATCATTTCATTTTCTTATTCTTTGTGAGAATCTGATTGAAAAGAAACAAACTTTCATGTTGTTTTTGATGTTTAGTACAGGGTCGAAAGGTTCATCTGAGCGGAGACAAAAAATTACACTATTTTTACATGGTTTCATTTAATTTTTTACTTTTCCGTCGCATTCCTCACAAATGGCTTCATTTCCAATGTTTGCACCTCCAATCGCCGAATCGTTACATCTAAATCGGCTCCTCCTAGGTCAGATTCTAAACTCTTATCATGTAATTAAGATGTTTTTGACAGTTTCAGTAATATTGTCATTCTAGAGGTGATAGATATAATGTTTGCTTACTATTCAAACTTGTCCAATCAAAGAAATCTTCCGAAAGTTCTAACTGATCCTTTTAGAATCCTTGAGCTTCGATTTTTCATTTTGCTTTTTTGTTCATTTGTTTTTCAGCTTTCAAGATTAAGTTCACAGGATCTCAGATATATTGCTGCAATTCCGCAAATTATTTTCTGTCTGTGTCATGCTAGATAGAAGTATTGGCTAGCTAACAACGTTTTCACCCTTTCCTTTTGCATTAAGGTTTGTCAACATATTTATTTAAGTTACATTCTTCATTTTTACTGGATCACGCAATATTTTTTCCTTTCTTCCTTCTTTCAACCTGTTTTGGATGAGGCTAAGTTTATTCAGATAATTAGATAGTGACTTGTTTGATTCATACTTAACATAAAGAAGAAAACATATAAGTCTCAATTTGCTCAATATGCACAGACACACATGATTGTATTTGTAGTCTTCACTCAATTCTTTTTTACTGTACCCAACATACTTGAACACACTTCGTGGTAATATTTAAGTTCTGAGGAAGTTCACACATTATGATATAACAACTTTTACTTATCGCTTTTGGAATTAATCCAGATGAAACTTTCTTAGGAAAACAATCAAGCGAAGAAGGGAAACTCTGAAACTATTGAAAAGCTCAAAGCCTCGAACATTCCTGCCACAATTATGAGAATCGGGATGACAATTGTATCAATTTAGTTCATCCGATAAAATTGCCGTTAAGAAGATGTGAGGCGACAGTGAAAGAAAGAAACTATGTGTTTGTTTCCGTCGTCTTTCTGACCAGAAGCTGAGATAGAGATGCATTTTTTTGGATTTATATCTCTAATTGTTGTTATTGGTTCTATTTGTTGCTGCTACTGAGCTGATTGTTCAGCGGATAGTCTCTCTGGAACTAACTTTTTATGCCCGGGTCCACCCATCCATGGGATTGCACTATATTAGTGTACTGAGCACTGAAGATTGTAATTTTTTGTCCTTGCTAAATATTAGCAATTCCATATAAATATATATAGAGTAGGATCCTTATTTCAAACTATCTAATAGAAGATTAGTAATTTGTTAATCTTGAATCATGATTACATTAGTTTACCATATCACTTGATAGTTACTATTTATTTTGCTTATTTGTAGGATCTCCTTACACTTCACATTAATGGGTGTTCAGCGAAACCATAAACGGCCTCATTCGTGGCTGAAAATACAAAACTGACAGTTATAAATTATAGCTACGTTACTATTACTAGCGCGGGCTCCTACATCTAGTTTTGTATATACTTTTCTTATTTTTCCTATTTTTCAAAATTTAAAATTGGGTAGTGCTTTGAATTAGGGTCGTCATATATATGACTCAAACGTCATTGATAACTCTCGTCATATTTTCAATTGCTTGTGTTTTAATTTACGAGACTCAGACGTCACTGATGTCTTTCGTCATGTTCTTAATTATTTGTGCTTTGATTTACAATCGACATAAATATAAGTTTAGTTTGTATGAGATTGATTTGTCTCAGTTTTCTCTCACCATAAGCTTCATGTTCTCTGTTTCAGTATATTCTTAAATTATTAGTTTAGTGTACGTGCTTTGCACGCGTATATCTTACGTCAATTAATAAAATATATACTAAAAAGAAAAAAAAACACAACTGAAAAGTAGCAATACGTAAAAATGTAATTAAAAATATTTTAAATCTATTAATCATATTGACAATAAATAATTAATGAACTTACGAACGTTGAAAGATATATAAATGAATTACATAATAGAATCAATAAATAAGTGAATCGCCCGTTTGACCACCTAAGCGGTCCCGCTGGCCCATACTCCCCCGCTCCTCAGCCTGTCTTGGAGCCTCCATTCGATTTGTTTGGTCTAAAACACACCCGAACACCGGGCGCACCCCGAAATCGTGGGCTATAGCACATCGATTTGGCCCGAAAACGGCTCATTTGCACCGTTTCGCACGTTTGACTATTACATAATAATCAACGTATGATTATAAATAATAGTAATCTATAAAATTACACACCTAATAACAATAAAAAAGGGAGAGAGAAACATATCGTAGATGAAACAGATTTTCAATTTTTTTCTTACATATTGCGTAACCTACTTTTACAAATTGAGCAATAGAGCTACACAATGATCTCTTTCACTTCCTTTTCTTTTTTTTTTTTACTACAATCTTGTTTATCTATTTTGAATTTAAAAATAAAAATAACGATATTAACGCGACCTTCTTCATTCAGTTGGTCTAAGCTCAATGTAGTCTCAAATCATGAGCGTGTTGTTGGAATCAAAATTATAGGATTTTATGCGAAAACTAACAAGAAAATCTTGAACGACAATAACCAAGATAAATTATAAAAAGACTTAAAATATTTTTAATTAATTTGGTCAATTGACCTACAATGACATATAAAAATAAAAATTTTAAAACTATTGAAAAGGACATGGTCCCAAATAACTAAATTCATCGGAATGATTCCTAAGTCTAAAAAAGTTTTAAAGAGTAATTAGCTAGTTATAATTAAATTTTAGTTATGAAAGACATGCTATATTGTTATCGAAGTTTAATTTTTCATGACCATGTATATTCGTAGTTATTTTGTAAAACTTGCCAATATTAATTTTGAGAATAAAAATATGGATATTTTTTTCTTTTCTTTTATCTTATCTTATAGGATTCTCTTTACATGTACGCAAGGAAAAAAATCTACCAGCATAATTTTGAAAAAATAAATCCTACCGATTTCCTCCTTTTCTCTTATCATTAATTTTAGTAGTCTTTTTTCACATACAGTAAAAAAAACACTACTAATATTAATTCATGCAGAAAATTTTTCAAATTGTAATTACATCTGCTTTTATGTAGACGTGCTAGGGGCCTATGGCCAATTTCTTGTTACAAAAGAATTAGCCTACTATTCTTTAGCATTATCTATGAAGGTTTATGTCGTTTGATGTAAAGGTATAAAATATAATGATTTCGAAATAAAGTGTAGGATTGTTTGATTGGAAGTATTAATAAGTTTCGAAATTATTTATCCTTCATTTATATCATAGTGACTGGATAAATTATCCCACATATATAGTGGGGTAACTGATTCGGGAATAGCTAATCCTTAGATTAATTATCTCGGCATAACTTGTTCCCAACCAGACGACCCTCAAGATAATAAATATATTAACTAATATATTACAACAAAAAACTTAATAATATCAAAAAAGGATAAACCTAAAAATTCCTCAAAGCTCATCGAACATTCATCTACGTGTAAACTACAATAAAATAATATGATAATCAAGATATCATAACAATACCATTAAACGTAATCTTTATACAAAGCTTTCTTAAAGCCCGACCAAACTTTCATCTACCACCAGTATTAAAGAAAGAAAAAACCATATATAGTAACAAAACAGAAAAATATAATAATCGAAATATTAGAATAATATAATTAAATCTGATCTTTCCACAAAAAAAATTTCAAAATCCAACCAAATATTCATCTATAATATAGACTTGAACATAATAGAAACTACAACAAAACAATATAATATGTATGTATCAGCATAGCACATACTTCTTGATTGAAGATTTAAACATCTCAAATACCTAAATCTTGATGGCTTTTACTCAACCCACGTTACATGAATAGTATCTAATCAGAATTAAATACACGAGAAGAAGAAGAACACAAATAAAAAGTAGAACTTTTAATGCACAATTGTATAATTCTTGTTGTAGGAACCTGTGGTGGCCTTCTTTAGTCATGCGCCTTTACTTCATCAAAGGAGTCAGACTCACACAACCTTCAGTTTCAAACAATTAGAGCCTCAATTCAGATTTACTATCGTTAGATAGATCCATATGCTGCAGACTAGGGAAATTATGCATCAACCTCAGTACTCTTTATACCAATCCCTAGCTTATCATTCTTTAGCAGAGGTAGTCTAATAGTGGGTGCTGGAAAGGTGAACTTGAGTAGGTATATCATTGTAGAAGTTGCAGTTGTGCGTTAACTCAAAGGTATGATATGATGGTCCATTATAATGCATCCTTTCGGCAATTGATGCATTACAAATGTAGCTTAGATCACGTATTTTAGTTCAAAGTTAAGACCGTGTCATCCAATTGGTTCTCTAATCCTGGCAATGAATGGCCATTGGCCGATTCATTGCTTTCATATGAGAGAGGAAGAGAGCGACCTGGTGGAAGGTATATGAGCTTACTCCATATTGTGATTATTGTTAGTGTTTTTGCCCTGATTTTCTTACTATATTTAAGTTTTACTTTTTCTTAGAAAGAAAATAAAAGTTACCATAATTACTTTTATTTTTCTCAAACGAAAAAATATAATTCTTTTTCATATTTGGCTAACCTCTTTCTTGAAAGAAAAATTTTGAACATCTATAAATAAAAGACCCCTTCTCATTAGGGGTGTCAAACGGGCCGGGCTGGGCCAACCCGGAACCGGCCATTCTATTTTAACCGGGTTGAGGGCCGGTTTTGGAGCTAGATTGGCCGGTCCAGGCCCAACAATAAAAAAATTAAAACTCACCCTAACCCGGCCCACTTAACCCAACCTGGTCAAACCCACCAAAACCCGGTCAAACCTGGTCAAAAATATTAAAAAAAAAAAAAACTTTCTTTCAATATACGTTACATATACCCACCTATATACATTATAAATACGTTAAATAATATATATACACTATATATATAGTATATACTACATTAGAATTTAAAAAATATATACACATATACTCAATTAGTCAATTACTCATATATACGCACCATTCAATGTATATATACTACTACTTATAAAATATACTACAATATATATACATTACAATATATATAGATATAGTTATATACTAATTTATAAAACATATACACATGTATACGTTAAATATACACTTCTATAGAAGATATATACACGTGTATACGCACCATTCAATGTGTATATACTACTACTTGTAAAATATACTACAATATATATACACTACAAGATATATAGATATACTTATATACTAATTTATAAAATATATACACATGTATACGTTAAATATACACTTCTATAGAAGATATATACACATGTATACACACCATTCAATGTATATATACTATTACTTATAAAATATACTACATTATATATACATTACGATATATATAGATATACTTATATACTAATTTATAAAATATATACACATGTATACGTTAAATATACACTTCTATAGAGGATATCCAATTTATAAAACATATACACATATATATATTAAATATACACTTTTATAGAAGATATATACACGTGTATACGCACCATTCAATGTATATATACTACTACTTATAAAATATACTACATTATTTATACATTACAATATATATAGATATACTTATATACTAATTTATAAAACATATACACAAGGATACGTTAAATATACACTTCTATAGAAGATATATGCGCACATATACAAAACATATGCTACTTAATATAATAAATTAATAATATTTGGTAGTAAATTAATAATGTATTAGAAGTAAGTTTTTAATTTAAAGTATAAATCTAGAAATTCAATTTAAAATTTTAAATCGTTAAATGAGAAAATATAAAAAGTAAGGACTAAGGAGTGAATGAATTTGGGAAATTTTATTGATTGCAAAATGATCCAAAATTTATAATTTACATGAATGAAAAATCTACAAATTATGCATCATTTTTTCCAACTCATTCATGTTAATATTAGCAGGAATTTCCATAGGATAGTCGAAGTCAACGGGGGCAAACCATGCATTGGACTTGATTCTACTGAGTTCTCCCATGAAGTCATAATTTCTTCAAGTTTCAGCTCGTCGCTCGGCTCCGGTTCCATTTCTTGGTTTCTTCTTTCCGCTCTAATCCAATCTTTGAGGCAAACTAGAACATTCATTGTATTGCTTCCCAATGAGTGTCGATTGTCTCCAAGCTGCTGTCGTCCCTGACTAAAGGCGCTCTCTGATGCAACGGTTGACATTGGAACATTCAAGATATCTCTAGCTAATCTTGAAAGCACAGGATATTGTGTTTCATTACTCCTCCACCAATCTAACGTGTTGATCCGTCGTTTGCGATCCTCTGGTGCCGTCCGAATATAATATTTCAGCTCTTCCCGATAAGTTGATGTGTAAGTTCTCTCATCAATACTGTTCCAACAATTTAAATCATAAAACGAATCAGAAAAACCACTATGTGCTGGCCTTTTAGAAGATGATGGCTCCTCGGGAGGATGAGGAGCGACAGTTGGAGTGATATTTATAGGTACGGCTAAATCAAATAAATCAGCATAGTGATTATATAATTTTTCTATGTAATCCTTTGCATCAGCCGTAGCCATCCACAAATCAGGTTGTACTTGTTCAGAATCATGGTTAGTATTTGTTTCTAAGTTAGTATAAATAAGAGTACTAAAGTGACACATATTATTGTATTTTATACACTGATTTAGCATAGCACCAACCAAGTAAATAGGGGGAATCGGGAAAAAATATTTTTTAAATTTTGTAAACATGGTGCCAACAGCTTCTTTATAACCTTCGTTATTTTTATATTCTTTGAGCAAACCAGAAATATCGGCAATATATGTCAAAATATTACAAACAGTAGGATAATAAGCACCGAAAAATTCAACCGTAGCTACATAAATTATTTCTAAAAACTTAATAATATCATTAATTACAACCCAATCAGAATTATGTAGCATGCAATCAGCAGAATCAACAAATGAACCTCAATGTTGGTTAAAAGCTAGTGTAATAGAAATTCCATATTTATAACAAGTTTTTAAAAATTCATACGCAGAATTTCATCTAGTATCAATTTCCTCAGGCATCAAAATCAGTGTAAGTCCATTTTCTTGACATTTAACTTTAAATTCTCTAATTCTCGATCTACGATTATTTCCTTGAATAAAACCAATGCCAAGACGAATTTTTTCAATATAAAGCTCAAAAAACTCAAGACCATCTTTTACAATTAAATTATATATATGACATGAACACTTAATATGAAAAATTTCAGGCAAGGGCGGAGATAGCGTAGATTTTATTTTTGTTATAGCAGTCTTGTTGTTAGAAGCATTATCAAAAGCAATACATAAGATTTTATTTTCGATACCATAATATCCGGCAATTTTAACAATAGAATCAACAATAAATTATCCAGTACGTTTACGATCTTCATCATACAAAAAGGCAAGAATACGTTTTTGCATCACGAAATTAATATCCATCCAATGACAAGTAACAGTTAAATAATCATTTTTATTTACAGCACGACCAATATTTTTTAACAATGTTGATAAATAAAAACAATATTGTAAGTGGAGTCTAAAAATATCAGACCGACAAGTAGTTCTAGGAATACCGTTAAACATAGGATTATAAATTGCCTGTATATAACGAATAAAGGCATCAGAAGAAGGAAAACTAAAAGGCAAACAACCCACAGCTACCATTTAGTTATTTCTTCCCGGTCCCTCAATTTATTATACTTCTTCGCTACGTGACCGATTGCTGGGTCCATTCTAGTTTGCGTTGGCCCACTAACATCCCCACCACCTTGTGCAATAGTCAACTCTCTTTTTTGATCTTCAGCTATATGTCTCATTAACGTACCCGTACCCCCTTGCTTGCCTCCATTTCTATGCTTATATATTTGTTGACAAATATTGCATTACACCTCAATATCTGATATACGTTCAAAAAATTGTCATGCAACACTAGTTCTTTTACGAGGTTTTGGGGTACTGGGAGGATGGGGAGGGAGATTAACCGATTCAGATCTAACGTTAGCATCTCCTACTACGGGTGTCGTAGCAATATTTTCATTATCTTCGTCTAAATTAACCGCATCCACTTTATTTTCTTCTTTTATACCGTAATTTTCCTGAGCTTCTACATAATCCATATCGTGAGTACCTACACCTATTTCTTCCTCAAAAGGTGTACCAAGTGGTACCGGAGGCGAAGGCACACGGGTATATCTACTACTTGAACTACCTCTACCGCTAGTAATTCGCTTTTTACTACCACTACCGCTTCCGGGACAAAATTTTTTAACACCTTTAGCAGCGAGGTTTCTTAATTTATCCATAATATAAATTAAATTAAACTAAAAATATTCAAAATACACAAATATAATAAAATTAAATATTAAACAATTAATACAATAAATAAAAATTAAACGTAAGAGATGGAACGACAATACCAAATTTTGGAAGTATCCGAAGGTTGCGACTTTAGAAACTTTCGCTCGTACTTTGTAAAGTAAAAATTAAAAAATTAAAGTGACCACTTTAAGAAATTAAATATATTGAATATTTGAGAATTGAGAATTGAGATTTGAGATTTGAGAGAGAATGAGATTTGAGAGAGTGAAAAATTGTGTGAAAAATGATTTGAAGTTGTAGGGTATTTATAGAATTTTTTTTGGGATTAAAAAATATTTTTTAAAGTTAATTTTTTTTTTTAATAAATGGGCCCAAATTAGCCGTTTGGACCCAAAAACGGCTAGTTTGGCCCAAAATCTCATTTTTTTTTTCTTTAAAAAAAGGTATCCGGGCCGAGCCGGTTAACCAGCGAGCCTGGACCGGGCTTGGTCCGGGACGGGTCAGCCGGGCCCATTTTAAAAAAATAATCGGCCCGGGACCCGGAACCCTAAAGTCCTAGGGCTTACCGGGCCGGGTCAAACCGGGTCGGGTTAGTTACAAGGGCCGGGTCGGGCCAGCCCACTTGACACCCTTACTTCTCATACCATATCACAATAGCATCCACAATGTAGTTCTTAAAAGAGTCTTGTTTAGGGGAGACTTTTCCATTGTTTTCATGTTTTTTAATAATATTAGTTTTTAATATGTAGGCCAATTGGCCAAACTACTGAATTATCACCGTCTTGATTTGCAAACTTTAAGCTTCCGCATAACGCCCTCTCGATTTCGAACCCAACATCTATCACTGGTAAATTACAATTATTATATTCGTCTACTTTTTTCCTCGATACCTTTTTGGGTACAATTTCTTAAAAAGTAAGAATCTCCTTATAAATTTATTATGAGGAACATTCAAGGCCTGATATAATATGGTTCGGCTGATGTATTAAACTGATTTTTTAGGTGAGAATGGTACTGGTGATGTTTGGTGGAACATGTGGAGACAAAGGACTTCAATTTATACGTCCTCATCTTGTTGAACTAATGAAATCAAGGGGCATAATTATTTCGAATTTTATTTTCAAGAACTTTCCCTTTTAAAATATAAGTTTTGCATAAGTGTAAGAGAATGTATGGAGACTAATTCCACATCCTTATTACTTTTATAGGCACACTTTTACAAAATATAACTGCATATTTTCGGCATGGAAAACTTTCAGAGGATAGATATCTAGACATAACTATCTACAATCTATATTTAACTCTCAATACACTTCGATCTCCTCACTTTGGTGCATATAAATCGTATGTACCAAGCTTATCAGATGCGTGATTGATTCAAGAATTGGTAAGATGCTTGATAAATATATCTACAAGATATTCAACTTCCAAAATTTCAAGTCTCCTTAGATTCCTTTTCTCCAAAAACGTGACAATCGAGTTTTGTGTAATTAGTTCTCTTGTGAAAAACCAAATTTAATGCAATATAAAAAGCAACTTAAACATCACTCAAAATTTCCATCTGACTGACCTCTCTCTAAACTTCAATTCTCGAGCAATGATTTGATATCCATATAAGTTTTGAATTTGCATAATCCAATATTCTGTGCTTCCACTTACACTTCTAAGGCACCAAAGTACCTCGATTAAAAAAAGTATCCAAAGTTAGAGCATCTATTAAAATGTGAGCATGCCCCATTTTCATTTGTATATCTAAAAATCTACTCATATCCTGAATTCTCATACAATAATTCTTATCTTGAAACAGATTTTATATATTGAAAGACACAAAACACTGAATCCTAATGAGTATCACATGGAGAGTGACTATAAACCGGCTTAAAACACTTACCTGAAAAGTAATATCATGTCAACTTATCGCAAGATAATTTAACTTGCTAACTAATTCTGTCTCCCAGGATCACCACGAGCTTCCCTGACTTTTTGGAAGCTTAATCGATGAATTTTCCCCTTAAAAGTATTTGTTTTCTCTTGCTATTCTGAGAAAAAAACATATCCAGTGAGAAATATAATCATTTTGGAACAAAAAAGTTCATTTTATTATCATAAATTTGTTAGTATATTTCAAATATTCCTAACGATAGATGTCAATGCACCAAGTATAATATGAAAAGAATATTTTGGGGGGATAATTGTGGTCAAAAAAATCTGAAAAACAGTTGCAACCAAATAGCTGCAATTTAAAACAAACTGATCAGAATTCACGAAATAGTTATTTAATCACCCCAACCTTCATTTATATATATATATAGTAGTAAATAAAATAGTTATTCATGCATATTTTTTTTCTTCTTACATTTATTAATTTTATTCTCATTTTTATGATGCAATAAAATGGTTACACATGCATATTGGTTTTTTCTTATATACTTTGTTGACCTACAATATCACGCATCACAAAGCAAATCTTTCATTGAATAAAAGATAGACTTTGCAACCCCTAAAATCACTAATTAAGAAACTTTCAATGATCATGAAGAGGTCTCTACTCTAATTCAGCTGCCCTTTTATAGCTCATGAAGAAGAGAGAGACCCTAAAAATCTTGTTCTGGCCTTTTTCTGAGTGTGTATCAACTTGTTCTTACGCTGTTCAGTAGCAAGACAAAACATATTTTGAAGGAATGAGGAAGTTGGTGCATGCATGCTTGAATTTTGCTTTTGTTTTCCAAATGGGGAAATGTATCGTTTAGCAGGACAAAACTGAATAAATATTGGATATTTTGACCTAGGACACAGCCAGCCTCATGACTATCGTTTGAGAAATATGCATGCAGTAGGGAAAATGACCAATGTGCTCTTTGATCAATACATCTATTCCTCCTCCAATTCACTAAATCCTAGTCAGAATCCTGTTTTTGTATTACTGTGTTCTTTGATAAATAATTGGAGTTACGTTGAACTTTTTGGCATGTCAATGCCATTTGGATTCCTTGGTACTGCATATATTGGCTGGTTTTCCTCCAATCACTGGTTGCAGAAATACAACTACTGTGTCACCCAATTCATCTCTTGCTGTTGTTACATGTTTCCGATAGACCCCGGCTCAAAAATCTGCAGAATACGTCAAAATGGATAAAAGGTTCTGGCTTTGGAATCAACGTTGATAATTCACAGGTGACTCAATAAACACTTTTTGGTAGATATGTGAAAGATTGAAATATTGCAGAACACTTCTAAGTCAAGAATCATTTGGAGTTAGACAGGAAAGAGTGAAAAGAGTGCAAATTTGAAATTTGCTGTGAAAAGGAAAATGTATGTCTTCTTGGAGCAGAACAAATTTACTCATGCCTCATTTCTGTAAGTTTATCTTCGTCTTTACAACATGACGTGTTAATTAGGCGGAGAAGAATATAGAGATAACATATCTTGGTATTGGTCCTTGGCTAGCTTAAAAATGTGTTTTATGAAGAAAGTGCATGATTGTATGTTGGCGGATTTCCAGTCCAAGGTAATAAGCAGCAAAAATGTTCAACATTTTTTAAATGCTTCTAATATGTTCTTTTCTTTCTATGATGGTGCACTATAGGAGTATATATAGAGTATTGTAATTTGACGTTTTGTTTGTTTCTTGGATTCACACTTGGTCAAACAAAGTTGCTACCAAGCACTTGCAAGATTATTTGTTTCATGTCAAATTTGGTTGGCTAGTCCAACATTACATGCAATTTGTTTTCTTGTCAAATTTGGTTGGCAAAGTAGTGTGTTGATGTCATTGATGACATCAACGTAGGTTTGTTTTGTGCCTATAAATAGAGGCATCTCCACCTCTCTTTAGAACACACCATTTAGAGAAGAACACCAACATTTGAGAAGATTTAGTTATGTTTGTTTTCTTCTTTGTAGAGAGTATTTGTGTATTTGTGAGAGAGTTGTGTTGGAAAATACTTTGAGTGAACCTGTTAGTGATCTTTGTGAGGTTATTCTTTTGGGTATTTGGGCTATTAGAGTATTTAATTACTCTAATTTTGTATTCTCTTTTGTGTCTTTGCACTCTCTTTTTGTTCCGTTGGTGTTTATTAAAGTTGCTCCTCCTTTTGGTTGTGGACGTAGGTCAAGTTGACCGAACCATATTAAATTTGTGCCTCCTTTATTTTCTCAACTTATCATTATTATCATCTTTGTTATCGTCTTCAAACGATTACTTTATTTAATTTCGCACTATCTGAGATTCTCGATCCTAACAAATTAGTATCAGAGCGAGGTTAATCCTGATTTTGTCTTAGTAGTCACCATGACGATTACAAAGATTTATGTTGAGAGATTTGACCGAAGTGCAAACTTTGGTAAGTGGCAGTTGAAAATGAAAGCTATCCTAATTCAGGATGGTTCAGATATGGTGCTGCAAGGAAAGGAGAAAATTTCAGAAAAAATGACAGACGAGGAGTTTGATAGCGTTGATAAAAAGGCGAGATCTAGTATTATACTAAATCTCTCTGATGATGTATTACGTGAAGTAGCTTCGAAAACCACTGCCCAAGACATGTGGGAAAAGTTGAAAAAACTGTATATGAAAACGACGGTAGGGAATAGACTCTACTTGAAGCAAAAGCTTTATACAATTCGTATGGATGAAAATACTTCCATACTGTCATATCTTGATGTCTTTGATTCTATTCTTATGGATTTAAGTAATATAGATGTCAAGATTGAGGAAGAAGATCAAGCTGTTTTGCTAATATGTTCCCTACCCCATTCCTTTAAGAATTTTAGAGATACTATACTTTATGGGAAAGAAACTATCTCTTATAGAAAAATCAAATCTATGCTGAAATCTAAAGATCAGATAGATAGAGATATTACCGAGTAAGGTAGTGGAAATCAGGCATCCAATTTATTTGTCAGGAGTAGATCTAATGAAAAGTCTAGATTTAGTAATTCAGTGTGTTATTATTGTCATAAAAAAGGCCACATCAAGTTTAATTGTCCTAAGTTGCAAAACAAGGAAAAAGTAAAGAAAAATGAGCACGGGGATTCCGACACCGTTGAAGAAAGTGTTGTTGCTGATGAGATTGAAGGAGCAATATTTTTAGTAACCGAAAATATTTCTTGTTTTAACAATGAGTGGATTTTAGATTCGGCTTGTTCATTTCATGTGTCCTAACAAGGACTTGTTTTCTACATATGATCCTGCTAAAGGTGGAGTTGTCTTGGTAGGCAATAATGTTGCTCGCAAAATTGTTGGAACAGGTACAGTCCGAATTAAAATGTATGATGGTATTGTAAGAACTCTCAGAAATATTAGATGTGTTCCTAAGTTGAAGAAAAATCTCATCTCTTTAGGCACTCTAGAATCTCTTGGCTGCAAATACACGGGTAAATGTGGAGTTCTTGAAGTCTCTCGAGGTGGTCTTGTGGTTATGAAGGCACGCAAATCTGGGACGTTGTACACACTGTTGGGATATACTATTACAGATGTTGCTACTGTTTCAATCTCAAATGGAGACTCATCTGATTTTGACGTCATGGAATTTTGAAAGCCCTTTGAGGCTTTTTGAAGAAGGTGGAGCAAATTTACTATATTAAACAAACTCAGGCCAAGGTGGAGATTTGTGATGTGGCCTTTTGTTTGTTTCTTGGATTCACACTTGTTCAAACAAAGTTGCTACCAAGCACTTGCAAGATCATTTGTTGGTTTTGACAAATTTGGTTGGCTAGTCCAACATTGCATGCAATTTGTTTCTTGTCAAAGTCCAACATTGCATGCAATTTGTTTTCTTGTCAAATTTGGTTGGCAAAGTAGTGTGTTGATGTCATTGATGACATCAACGTAGGTTTGTTTTGTGCCTATAAATAGAGGCATCTCCACCTCTCTTTAGAACACACCATTTAGAGAAGAACACCAACATTTGAGAAGATTTAGTTGTGTTTGTTTTCTTCTTTGTAGAGAGTATTTGTGTATTTGTGAGAGAGTTGTGTTGGGAAATACTTTGAGTGAACCTCTTAGTGATCTTTGTGAGGTTATTCTTTTGGGTATTTGGCTATTAGAGTATTTAATTACTCTAATTTTGTACTCTCTTTTGTGTTTTTGCACTCTCTTTTTGTTCCGTTGGTGTTTATTAAAGTTGCTCCTCCTTTTGATTGTGGGCGTAGGTCAAGTTGACCAAACCACATTAAATTTGTGTCTCCTTTATTTTCTCAATTTATCGTTATTATCGTCTTTGTTATCGTCTTCAAACGATTACTTTGTTTAATTTTACACTATCCGAAATTCTCTATCCTAACAAGTATCATGCTCAATTTGTATAAATACCCATCAATAGTCTATGTTGGAAAACCAAATGCTGTGGAGATTGGTACTAAAAGATGAGTTTCCGAGTTTCTATAGGATTTCTTGTCAGAGGGAGGCGGTAGTCCATTATACTAGAGGTTTACAAGGGGAAGAAATGTTGTGAGATTTGAGGTTTAGGAGGAATTTTCAAGACTGGGAGGTTAATAAGTTTCAAAGGTTGCTATCTCTAATTTATCAGCATCACGATCCAGTCGATCGATTCGATACTTTGAAATGAAAATTGGGGAGTAATTGAGTTTTTTCTGTCAAGTCCTTCTATGAGAAGTTCTTGGTGAGGGAGGTGGAGGCTTTCTCCGTAACGTCAATTTGGATTCCTATGGTGCAGAGGAAGAAACATTTTTTCTCTTGGTTAGCTGCTTGAGGGGTGATTTTGATAGCGGAAAGTTTCAAAAAAAAAAAAAAAGGTCATATGCATTAGCTGGTGTTACTTATGCAACGAGACGGGTTTAGAGGTCGATCATCTTCTATTACATTGCAACCTGACCACGGGAATGGTGGGATATGTTTAGCTGGTTTAGTATTTCTTTGGTGATGTCTAGTACTGTGAAAGAAATGTAGAAGCAGCAGGAGAAAATGCAGGGCTTGGAATATTGTTCCTGTAGCTTTGATGTGGACTGGGGAGAGAAATAGGAGGGCTTTTTAAGGGTAGAATTGACTTTTGGCCAGTTGAGGAGTAGCCTCCGGTCCCTTATTTAATTTTGGTGCATCTATGTAGTGCTCGATCGTATAAATGATTGGTTGCTTTTGTTAGAGAATCACTTCATGTTATAGGTTCTTTATTTTTTTTTATATACTTCTCGTGTATGGCCGACTTTGACCTTGTGATTAAGGTTTACCTAATCAAGAAAAAAAAAAAGGAAACTGCACATGTCGGTAAGGGATTTTAGTTCATTTGAAACTATACTAGCATGGGTTCATTTGCCTGTGTGAATAATTACATTCAAAAGTTTTTACACTGTTTATTCCCTGTCGAATACGCTAGTTTGACTGATTTATGAATTGTGTTCATTTCGAAGTGAGTTTTTCATTGTGCGGATCGACTGTGACAAAACAATTATGGTGCCATTGTACAAGTAAGAATTGCATCAACTAAAATTGATGTAATTGGCCATAACACCTCTTCCACTACAAAAGTCTAGGTTCGAATACGAGACCTCTAGTTAAGGATGAAGTAATTCCACCACTACACTACAATCCAAATAAAATTTCTTTCAATTCTCATAGCAAAGACTACTCATTTCAAGATCAGTAATTTGTTTTTTACTTGTAATTTTAAAATATTAAATAAATATAAGTCTCCCTTCCGCAACGTGGGATGTAAAAATATTGATAAAAGTATGTGTGTGGCTCATAACAGAAGATGAGAACAAACAAAACAAGAGTTGTTGGATCGAAAGTCTTGTTTGTCACTTATTAATAATTTATTGGGAAAATTTCGGAAATAGAAATTCTCTATTCTTAATTATCACTTTTATAGCAACAGTTTCATAATTACGAAAAATAACAAATTGTATTTGTATTTAAGTAAAATGTTGCTATATAAATACATATACAAATATATATGTATTACTCATAAATACATATGCACAACTGAAAAATACATATTCTTCTATTACTACGAAGTGGGTAAAATATTGTTACTTTTGCTATAAGTTGTAATTTTTAAAAAGTATTACTATTTATTGTAATTATAATGTTAACGGTGCTAGTTTCTGTAATTTTTCCTAATTTATTTCACATTTCTGGCTTATCAAAAGAAATCAAGCCCATGATGCATAGTCATTTTTGTGAGGGTCGAGCATGTTGAAGTATAATTTTTTTGGATTTTTCATCTACTGTTTGGTATTTTTATTGGAGTCTCAATTAATTTGAATCGCACGTTACTGAACTTATTTTGAGGGTAGCGCTTCCAACAAAATCAGAGATCAGATACAAAATTGGGTAGTACTACACTGATCGCATACATCTCTCGCAAGATAAATAGAGAAGGCAAGAAATAGAAAGAGTGACCTTAACTCCGTGTCATATCTTTACAACGTGCCATAGCCACAAGGTCAACAACGTGTAACCCACCCCCTTTAATCTCTTCTCACAAAAAACAAACATAGAGAAAAAGGAAAAGAGATTGCTGCATTAGAGACAATGGATCAACTAAAACTAAAATTTGTGGTGGAAGCCTCGGAGGCAGAGTCGATTTCCCAGAAACTGGGGCTGCCCTCTGTCCGGCACCTTCTCCCTGTGTTGGTTGAACCAGCCCAGAGCCTTGCCCGGCCACCCATCTCCAATTACCACGTCGGCGCCGTTGGCCTCGGCTCTGACGGCCGTCTCTTCCTCGGTGTTAACCTCGAATTTCCTGGCCTACCACTTAATCACTCCGTCCACGCTGAGCAGTTTCTCCTCACCAACCTCGCTGTCCACCACTGCCCCGGCCTCCTCGCATTCGCCGTCTCCGCTGCCCCCTGCGGCCACTGCCGACAGTTCCTTCAAGAACTCCGAAACCCTTGCTCTCTCCAAATCCATATCACATCTCAACATCATCAAAACGACGTCACTTTCGAACCATTGCGTGCAATCCTGCCCAACCCATTTGGTCCATTCGATCTCCTGGATGACGAAACTCCTTTGCTCCTCGAGCGTCATAATAACGGTTTATCCCTGTTGGATCATGATCGTGATGGAGGAGATCTGTGCAATGGGTTTTCAGATCCCCAATCTAAGAGAGTGAATGGCGTTCTGAATTCGACCCTTGTAAAAATTGCAGCTTTGGAAGCTGCTAACAATTCACATGCACCTTATAGTGGTTGTCCATCAGGGGTGGCAATCATGGATTGTGATGGGAAGATTTATAAAGGTTCTTATGTGGAATCTGCTGCTTATAATCCAAGTTTAGGGCCAGTGCAAGCGGCATTGGTGGCCTTTGTGGCCGGAGGAGGGGGTGGATATGAACGGATTGTGGCGGCAGCTTTGGTGGAGAAGGAGACCGCTAATGTAAGGCAAGAGGATACTGCTAGGCTCTCTCTCAAGTTGATTTCTCCTCAATGTCCCTTGACAGTTTTCCACTGCTGCTCTTTTGCTGAAAAAAATGGGTGTAAAAAGGATTGAACCGATTGATTGATCCCAGTTGTAAAAGTATATCCACTTTGATGATTGATAATCCACAATCCTTTTAGGATTCATACAGCGATTACTAATAATTTGCTTGGAATGGTTTTGTGGTTATTGATGCTATACAGTATTATTATTACTATATTTGTGTAACAAATAAATCTGGCAAAATCAATAATTGAGTCATGCTTGTTTGTGTAACAAATAAATCAATAATTATGTCATGCTTGTTTGTGTAACATAACAAATAAATCAAGCAAAATCAATAATCAAGTCATGCTTGTTTGTGTAACAAATAAATCTAGCAAAATCAATCTTTTTGGCCGGGTCACGAATGAAATCCGTTTGATGGTCATATTTGCTTAAATTAATCAACACTCAACATAAACTCCCTAATTAGGGATGACGACAACGGAGTGAGTCGGATTTTGTTTTAAGCGGGGAGTGGCGGGGCAGGTCTTCCATTATGCTGGTGTCGTAGGGTGCGGATTAAAGGTTGTTCGAAATTTTCAAAGAGACATCTAAATTTTAACTTCGATTTATTATTCACGAATCTTTTTATTTCGTTGTAAATATATCATTTTGATTCTCTACGTATATAGCGCGTGAAAAGACAAAAAATGACTTTTTTGACCAATTAGAAGTTGTCACGTGTAAATAATTTAATATATAATTTATATATATTTTTTAAAAAAATTAATATTTATTTAATTTTTTAAAATTATTTCATAACACCCCCCTCACGCCACCTCCGCAACCCCACTCATCCACCATTGTCTTCTTCCCCAACTTCTTCTTCATGACCATAACTCAACAACAACAACAATTACAACAACAACATCAATTACAATGACAACAACATCAATTAAAGCAACAACAACAACATCATTATCACCATAATTTTAAAAAAGAAATTTGATGTACAACCTCCATTTTAATGGAGCTTTAAGCTCTATTTTAATTGAGGGAACTGGACGGGAATGGGGGAGGGAGGTATTGGACGAGGTAGGGGTGGGGAGGTGAGGTGGGGTCATTAATAAAAATGGAGCTTAAAGCTCCATTAAAATGAAAATTGTACAGGAGCTTTAAGCTCTATTTTAATGGAGGAAACTAGACGCAGGGGGTGGGGTGGGGGGGCGTTGTTGACCTGGACGCGTGGGGGGAGCTGTTGGATGCGGGGTGGGGTGGGGGAAGGAGGTGATAAATTAAATAAAAAGGAAAAAATTTATTAAAAAAATAAATAAAATATGAAATTTAAAATATTTGACATGTGGCAGCACCTGATTGGTGCGTGCATTCACTCTCTTTATTGTGACTGAAATTCAGCAAAAAATGATGTATTTGCAACAAAATAAAGAAGAATCGTGAGGTAATAGGTCGAAGTTAAAGTTTAGGTGTCTTTTTGCAAAACTCGGACAAGATCAGTGGTGTAATTATGTATTTACTCTTTTACTAAAGAACTAAATGGAAGAACCCGTGCCAGCACGGGCCATATAATAAGTGAAAAGCATACATTGGTTTTATGACAAAAAATTGAGAACGTTCTAATGTCGCTAGGTAAAAAATTGTAAACATCACAATTAGCATCCATGATTTTGTAAGTGTTATAACCTTGCTATTCCCTCCATTTCATAATAAGTTAATTGTTTGATTTTGACACACATGTAAAGAAAAAAAAAAACAAAGATATAAATTTATCATGTTTTTTTATTTTTACCCTTTTTTAAATTTCAAAATCTTAATAATGATACATCACTCCCAATGCACATTTAATAGAAGGTAAATTTGAAAAAAAAATTCCAACATCTTGCACTTATTTTAAATAATAAAAAATACTCTAAGAATTCACTTATCGTGGAACAAATGGAGTAATAGCTAACAAGCATCCTGAGTTTACTTGTACCGTCAGAAGTCAAGGTATCCATGCTATTGCAGGCAAAAGAAATGACGGAAGCGAACAATTCATAAACTTATTATCAAAAATTAAACTGTGAAGAAAAAGATATCCTAAAGCAATCTCCACCCCAAGGCAGTACATCTAACAGGTCCACTACAAAAGATTATGAGCACAATGTTGCTAAAATTCTTCCTCCACTTAATTAGATTGGTGATTTCATAATTCACTATACCAATCTCTTGTACGCAAGATGTAAAAATGGTAACCTATGAGGTATGAACCCGACCCTAATAACAAGTCACTGCATAGCTTAACTTCAAAATCTTTTCAAACAACCCGTGTTTAACTAATCTGTACGCTACCAAAACTTTGGTTAAACGGCTCGATTCTATCATACCGATGAATGGTGGGAGGATACACCACAACATACCCACCAATCTCCCATAACCTCTGTGCCCAATATCCTCTTGAAACATCAGAAGCCATTGTACTAACCGAAACCGACAACATCAAACCCCCAAAAGCAAGATAAATGAAAAATCATCAACGCCACCTTCGAAGCAAGCTCATCAAAGCTAATATCAAACTCTTCTCATTAATGGTAATGCCTCTCTCTTCAGTTAATCGAGGTGAGTATTAGGTAGTTGTCAAGGCTCAAATTCAGGACCGTGATGGCACCTATTTTATCCTCCGTGATAGGTAAGTCAAATACCCAATTTCAAGAACGTCTCAAACTCATAGAAGCGGGAAAAAATAAGAATATAACCAATCCTGAATAATCACATAAGTAGATAAATAGACTAGTAAAATTAATTCGTAGATGATCCCAAGTCTAGAAGTCACCAATACAAACCACTTAAATATAAAATCAAAAGAAAGTTCGAGTCTTTCAAAATGCGGAAAATGCATAAGAATAAGGCTGAAAGAGATTTTAGTAGTCTCTAAAGCCAGTAGCAGCTACCCGAATCTCCGATGATGCCAACAAAGGAGGAATCATAGGGATCAATATCTAGAGGTCGTTGAATCTGTACCTGCACGTAGGGTGCAGAAAAAGCAAAAGTGAGTACGAAATCACGTGTACTCAGCAAGCATCATCGACCGACCCTAAATCAAAGTGCTGACGAGTGACACCACATAAATCATCTAAACACAAACACATAACCTGCGCTCAGGAAGACCACTTTAGTCTAACTGAATAGTCAAGTTTAACAGTCATAAAGATGTCATACCATAATCCAAGAATTTCTCAATCCAGTGAAATAAATAACACATACATAATAAGTACAAGATCAACAAATATATTTTAACGAATCTGGAACCATTCTATGCCACCAACTAAAAAAAGCACCAAACTATGTCATATATTTAAAAAAGTACCAAACTATGTTTAACTCACCAAAAATGTGAGTTATGCACAAATATTTTTATTGGAAGGCAGCTGGCGACGTTAAATTTTTTGAAAAGTGCATAACGCTTAATTTTTGTGAGTTATTCATTCTTATTTTAACATAACTCACAAAAATTGTGAGTTATACATTCTTATTTTAACATAACTCACAAAAATTGTGAGTTATGCATTATTATTTTAACATAACTCACAATTTCCCTTTCTCAATCTTCACTTTAGCGATTGAGATTCAAAATTTCAAAGAACCCTACCCAATTTCAACTGGTCCCCCCTCCTCCTTGTCCAACGATTGTGCTTCGTATAGTTTTCACGTATGTGAATTTTATTTTAAAACATATGATAAATCATAGTGTACCCAAATTCATAGTCAAAATTAAGTGTTTTGATTCTCTTACTTTGAACTATTTTACATAAATTAAGATAAAGAGAGTAGATTTTGAACCCAACAACAATAATAACATATATATCAAGTGTAGTTACACGAGTGAGCTCGAGGAAGAATAGAATGTATGTAAATTTTATCCCATTCGTAAAAATTGTGAACCCAATAGGGTAAATTAGTTGTGGTAGGATCCTGAACTTGAATCTATATATAACATCCAAATTTTAAATTTGCCTATCTTTAGATTGATGTGAACTTATAGTTATTGTTTGGGACATAAATAAATAAATAAATCAATTCACGTCCAAGCTTTTCTAATATAAAATTAGGGCCAAGAAGAAAATAAGAAATTTATCTTTAAATCAGTTGTCTCGAGTTTGAATTCTATTGAATATAAGATTGTCTTTGTTAGTGAGCTTTAATCCCGATTATAAGACTTTATGAAACAAATTTAAATTTAATCAGGCCAACAACATATTCAGTGTAATCTCATAAAGTCGGGTTTTAAAAGAATAGAATGTACTCAGACCTTATCTCTATTTCAAATATGAGGTAGATAGGTTATTTCTGAATTATTTCCGACTCAAGATAAGAACATGTTAGAAAATTTAAACAATGCCTAATACGAATATCGAATATCAAAGTGAAAAACAAAAGAATACATAAATCTTAACTATACAAAATTAATTCATGTCCAAGCACAATCGATAGACAGGGAAGGGGTAGTTGAAATTGGGTAGAGTTCTTTGAAATTTTGAATCCCAATCGAGTGAAGATTGAGAAAGGGAAAGATTTTATTCTTTAACACATAACTCACAAAATTGTGAGTTATATACATAACTCACAATTTTTGTGAGTTATGTTATAATAAAATGCATAACTCACAAAAATTGTGAGTGATGTTAAAATAAGAATGCATAACTCACAATTTTTGTGAGTTAAGTTAAAATAAAATGCGTAACTCACAATTTTTGTGAGTTATGTTAAAATAAGAATGAATAACTCACAAAAATTGTGAGTTATGCACTTTTCAAAAAATTTACTGCCGACCACTGCCTTCCGTTTAATATATTTGTGCATAACTCACGATTTTTGCGAGTTAAGCATAGTTTGGTACTTTTTTAAATATATGACATAGTTTGGTGCTTTTTTTAGTTTGGTGGCATAAAATGGTTCCAGATTCTACTTTAACCAATCTAAACCAAATGAATCAATGCGGGCGTGCACTTTGATCCCAATAAATATATTGTGCAGGCGTGCACTCCGATCCCAATATGTATACTGTGCAGGCGCGCACTACGCTCCCAATAAATATATACAATATTGTGCAGGAGTGTACTTCGATCTCAATAAATATACTATGCAGGCGTGCACTCCGATCCCAATAAATATACTGTGCAGACGTGCACTTCGATCTCAATAAATATACGGTGTAGACGTGTACTCCGATCCCAATAAATATATATAATATTGTGCAAGCGTGCACTCCGATTCCAATAAATATATATAATACTGTGCAAGTGTGCACTATGATCCTAATAAATATATATAATACTGTGCAGGCGTGCACTTCGATCCCATACGAAATGCAATGCATGATGTGCAGGCGTGCAACTCCGATCCCAAATCAACAATAAAGTCAAGCAGAGCACTTCGTGTCTCAAGTCAGATCAACCATCAATTTCAAAGTTAACTTATCAAGTAAGAGTATTCTCAAAATAGTTCAAACATACAATTAACTTATTTTATCCCATCAAATAACACTGGTATCCTCATAGATGCTCGTCACAATCATTTATACGGGGCCTTCCAATTCCCATTACTCCCATTACAAATAACTAACAAATATTCAAATAAGCACGTTGAAAAATAGTTTAAGGAAAGTCTCAACTTGCTTCAAGTCGAAGCCCAAACATTAATTTACAAACTTTTCCGTTCGTAAAGTCTCCGAATGCTCCAAATCTATGCAAAAATATAATTCTCGCATGAATAGGAATCCAGTAACACCCATTTTATAAATTCATATTCCTAAAATTCTAGACCTAAAACTTAAATTGTATCACAATTATAATTATAAAGACGATAACAAACTAATACTACAACTCTCAAAATTAGGCTGCATTTTTTTTTAAGATTCAGACGTCTGAATCTGAATGCACATCTGAATGATTAAGATGTTGTTTCTAGATCTGAAAACTGAATGATTAAGATTGTTTGTTTTTCAATATCTGAATGTGCAAAAAAAAATTATTTGTATATATAATAAAATAAAAAATACAATTCAATAAAAAACTCATTATATATCAGAAAAGTATGTAATTTATTATTTATTAGTAGAAAAAATTATTATTTGATTAAAAAAAATATTTATGTTCGTTAGTGATGGTGGAGATGTTTTATAATGATCGTTGCGATGACAATGATTGATGTTTGTGATTGGTAATGTTAGTGGTGATAGTTGTGATGGTTGATTGTAGTGATTATTATGATAGTGACAGTTGATAGTGGTGGTGGTGTTTGTGATTTGACGTTACTTAATGTTAATAGTTAGAGGTGTTGATTGTGATGGCTGAAAAATGAATGCATGATGGTTGACGATGTGTTGGTGCTAGTTGGAGATCTTGTTAATTGTGATGGTGGAGATAGTTGTTGGAAAATTTTACTATGGATGAGACTCAAATAGTGTAAGTTGTGTGAGGATCTTTATGTATGACAAGTGTTTATTTCTCACCCACAAAGTATGTTAGCCACTCTTCTTCATATTTTTTTTCTTTTCTTTTATCTTTTCAATTCTTTTATTTTTGTTCACTTTTATTTTTTTATCTAACAACTCCTAATTAATCGTTAACTAAATTCATATAAATTTAGTACTATGGTCATGGCCATCTCATTGCTGCATATATTATCAGAATTGACGTCTAGCGTTAATTAGTTAATTTTAATTTTTTTTTATTTTTTGCTTCTTCTATTTTACTTATCTACAAGCAAAATTAATAGATAACTTTTTGAAACTGATATTTTATCCATTTCATATTAGTTAGTTTATTTTTTTTACATGATGTTAAGAAATCATAAATAAGAAGGCAAGTTTACTAATTTATCCTTAAAAAAAAATTTGAAAATTTTACAAACAAACGTGAACACTTTCAAAAGAATTAATTGCAAAGGTAGTATGAAAAAAATTTAATTAATACTTTCTCGATTTAGTAAGGTGGACATCTAATATGTCACAACTATTTTTAGTACGATGAACAAATAATATGAAACGGAGAAAGTAAGATTATCAAATTAGTTTTATTTTAGATCTCCTAAACTTCTAACTAACAAAATTTATGGATTTTTTTGTTTCTTTAATTGATTTGTGTGATGAAATATTAAAAAATTAATAAAAGTGCAGAGAGTTAAATAAGGGTTAATTAAGCTTAAATGAAATTTTGACGAACCTAAAAATATAAGATTATATTGAAAAAAAATTCATGTATATGTGGTTACTTAGAATGAAGGAACACTTAACATTAGAGTAAAATCAAAGAATGAGTTAAGATTAGGGACATCGGAAAAATTTTTCTTCAAGGGGTCATTTGAGAAGTACCTGGATCATAGGCATATCTAAAGGGGCGAGAGGAATCCCCTCAATAAAAAATTACGTTGTATATATAAGGTAGTATTTTTATTATTTATGTAGCTATATAGTTTTTTTAATTCCCTAACACTATACTATGAGCAGGATCAATGGTTTTGGAGGTTTGAAATTCACTTTAAAGTTCCAAATTTAAATCTCAAGCATACAATTTTTTTAAAAATTTTCCTAGTAAAAATCCTAAATCCTTTCATATTTGACTTTGTGAAATTTTTTTTTTTTTAAAATAAAATTTAAAAGATACGAAAATTATTTTTACTGTAAGTTATTCCTAAAAAATTTAAAATACCTTCAATTTATATTTATGATCAAACACAATTTTAATTTTTAAAAATTATTTTTTATTTTAAAAAATATATATATTAAATATTTATACTTTTTATGGCTAGAGGCAATGTGTAAAAAAAAAAAAAAGCAAGAAAAACAGTGAAATATAAACAGGGAATAGACGAGAAAATGTTAGGAAATGAGAGTAGAGGAACAATTGATGACAAAATGGGTCTCATGAGAACACTTGTCAAAAGTAAAGAGGCTCCTCACACAACTATTATTGGGTGAGCCTCTTCCATATTAAAAATTTTCTATGGTTATTAATAGAGATAAATTGTAGCGATGATAGCGATTGAAGTGATGGTAGAGATGGCGTTATTAGTGACAATGGTGGTGGCCGCCGAAGAATGTGTGAAGGTTGTGATGTATTAGTGGTAGTTAGCGGTGGTGCTAGTTGTGATAGATGAGTTGGTCGATAGTAGGAATTGATCGATAGTGGTTGATGATGGTGGTGCTGTTGACGGCGGTGTTAGGATTTTTGCCCTGATTTTCTTATTATATTTAAGTTTTATTTTTTCTTAGAAGGAAAATATAAGTTACCATAATTACTTTTACTTTTCCTGAAAGAAAAATATAAAACTTTTCCATATTTGACAAATCTCTTTCTTAGAGGAAAGGTTTTGGAACTCTATAAATAAATGACCTCCCTTCTCACACCATTACACAATAGCATCCACAATGTAGTCGTTAAAAGAGTCTGGTTTAGGAGGAGATTTCTCTCATAGGTTTATGCTTTTTCATAGGTTTTATTTTTTTTTAATATTGCTCTTAATATTTAGATCGTTTGACCGAATCATATTAATAATATGTCCTTTTAATATATGTTTTATTTGTTATCTGAATTATCACTGTTGATTTGCAAACTTTAAGTTTCTGCATGATACCCTCTCGATTTCGAACCCAACAGGCGGTTGCGGCGATAAATATAATTAGAATAATAGAGGTAGTAGGTGTGGTAGCGGTTGACAATAGTGGTTGGTAGCAATATTTGTTGTAGATTGTGGTTGTAATGGCGGAGGCAGTTGTTGGTGGTGGGTGGTGGTTGACAATGATGGTGGTGGCAGAGGCGGTGACTGATGATTATGAATAAAGTTGCGGTGAATATTATCCAATACCAAAATACCTCTTCAGACCTATTAAAACTTGATTCTCGATCTGATTGATTAAGACATATTCAGACCTATTAAGGGCTAAAATCTTAATAAAAAACAAATGAATTTAATGATGTGAAGTCTGAACAATTAAGATTTAGACCCCTATTTAGAAAAGAACAAACGAAATAGTACAATTCGTTGAACGGTTTCTTTCATCCTCAATGAGGACAAACACGCTGCCAACCAATTACAAACTTTCTAACACAATTGGCCATATAAACTTAATTTCCAGTGAACCATTTTAACATTGTACTATTATTACTACTCTTAGTTTCCAGCAAATCATTTATTGGCTTTTTCCATTAATTAGTGACCAATCTTGACCGAACAAGAAGAAGCATATAATTCCAATACTACTATTGATTTGTCCGTGTAATCTGCCAAAAGGTAGTATTAATAATAGTACTTAATTCTTAACAAATAAACTTTGCCACTTTCAATCATTATGCGCAGCTTCCAATCTGTCAAACTCCTAATAACCACTTTCATGGAATTATACAAACCATTCAATTAAGTGATAATAAAGTATCACCGCAGCCAGTAGACTAAGAGAAAAATATTCATTAACCATAGCAACAACTACATACCTGTAGCAAGTTTTGAGAGAAACTCTTTCAAGGTTGTGATGGGAGGGTTGTAAAGTTGGTGACTAACGTTCCTTTTCTGTCCAAACTTGTAAACTCTTTCCACTTTAATTTTATTCTTATACATAAGAGTCAAGAGTTTAGAAAAATATCAATTTGACCCATAGCTATAAAATAATGACTAAAAATTTATGAGATGGGTCAAAATAGGACAAATTTATTAAACAAAACTTGTAGGGTCGTTACAGTAGTGAAATCAATTAGATAGGGAAAACATAGGAGTCTGGATTATAAAATCAATTTTTAACTTACCAGTGCCTTCTGTGTTGAGGTCCAAAAACATATCTTTAACATCATCGTCTAGTGGCATACGTAAGAGATTTCCCGTCAAGGATCAAAGCAAATGCCTCCTCGGGTGAAGCAGTAAGTAGAGCCTTCCCTTCAGTAATTTTCTGTGAAACACTTCCCTTTGAAGCCTGTAATTAAACAATAAATAAAAAATCAAACACATCTTCATGACACAACGGAACATAACCATCAGTAAACTGCTTACTAGAATTTTTTTTTTTGTTCCATTTCAAAATGACACAAGCTTGACGATATGGAAATTTGGTTGTTGCTAGTATTCACTTTAGGAACATATGTGCTTCTGCCATTGGTGTCTTTTGTTTGTAAATTGCATTACTGGGAAGCATGAGTCCATGTCACATGCTGTATAAGGACAGAATGAAATGGAAGATTTGGATTCTTTAACTCCATTGATGAAGAGGAAAAATGCACAACTTTGTTTAATCCTTTGCTTTCCATGTTTGGTGCATATATCTTTCTGTGCAGACTTGCCATGCACGTGAATCTCAATCGTGCAGAGAGATTATATCTGTGTGTTGAAAATCTTCAACGAAGTGTAAAAACAAAGAACATTCGACCATCAAACAAAAGAATCAGCACTTGCTGGACAATCTTCTTATATCACTAAAAAGCAGACAACTTTCAACTGAAAAGGCAACTGCCCCATCTCCATTATTCTTGAACTCAGCCTGGAGGCATTTTAGTGGTGAAATGTTGGTTCACCTCCCTAAAATGCCCTCGGAAGAATAAGTTGGCTCATGGGAAAGTCAAATTTCTAGCCCTTCCGGTAAATTCATGGACCAACACACACAAAACCAAAATAATCGTGAATCCTGTTTCCTTATAGATAAACTCCAAAAGGAAAAAGTGACATTTGCCCCTCAGAAACAATAAGTATCATTGTCACCACCCGAGCCAAGGCCCTGGATGCACTGACCAATGGAGACCCGAGAAGACCCCTTAGTGTTATATCATAAGTATAACCATTACCAAATTGCGGAATAGACCCATAGATAAGATATTCAATTTAAGAAGCAATTAATGATACCAAACTCTGAAATATGACTCAATGCCATCAGTTTACATTAGTCTATGAAGCCTCTAACATCATGAATGAAAATACTAAGCCAAAACATAGCCCCGCGATACCATAAAACATGATAGCCTAAGTCTAAATGAATGAAACCATATGCCTTCAATTGAGACATATAGCTTGTAGTCTGTTTCATTTTCCAGTGTGTATATCTTCTTCAAATGGGAATACATGTTTTTTTTTCCTCTCTACCTCTCCGAGGTAGTGGTAAGGTCTGCATACACTTTACCCTCCCCGACCTCACTTGTGGGATTTATTCGGTATGTTGTTGCTGTTAAAAAACAACCAAAGCATATAGCTTCTTCTTCTTTTTTCATGAAAAAGTTAAAGCAACTTAATGGTTTTGATTTTTGATGCTTTCATTTTATTGGATATACTCTCTTCATAAGTGCAGGTATGTTAAATTTGTTAACTCAAGTTATAATAGTTCACCATGTTAAATATGAACTTTTAGAAGTGGGGAAATTGATGGCGGAGCTCTGTGGCTGGCTAATGAATTAAAGACCCTTTCTCCCCGTTCCAATTATAGAAGTGGGCCTCCTGTTCCATGTAATGGGTGAAATATATGGCTCCTAAATTGAAGGAAGTAGTTTCATAGAGAAAAGAAAACTCTTGATCCTTGGCCAGGTTGCATGATATTTTAGTTTTTGATATTATTCAAGAACCTGGTAACAGGGAAGTCTTAACTTGACAATGAACAGAATTTTGCATGCAAGATGATTTTGCTTAGGATGTGACTGAAGTCTGCCTGTCAAGCTGATGCCTATTAGTTCTATGTAGACGCTGCTCGACTGTTGAATTGCACACTACATTAACGTTGGCCTCAACCGCTGCATTGCATATGAGGTTATTGTTTCGTAGTATTTTGCCACTTTTGGTTTTATGTGGGGATAGTTATCTTTAGCCATCATATCAGTATGATTTGCAAGATCAATGGCTTAATCTTTCTGAAGGTGCGTCTGCGGAATTGATAATTTTCAGTTTAATATATCCAAAGAGTATTCTTCTGAAGGGATTTATTTATGTTTCCTAGGAGATTCTTATGTTTTATGCTAAATATATAGAATTAAGGTGCTCGTGACTGAAGAGGTGCCAGTGACTGAAGGTGCTTTATTCTATGATGTCACCTTTATGTGATTCTGTTCTCGTGCAGACCTTGAACCCGAGACTCCTGTACTCTTCTCGGAGTAGATAGATTTTCAGGGTTTTTGTTTTCCGCCAGTTAAATTGATGTCAAAGTAAGCAGTTTTGTGTTTTATTCAGTCGCTGAGTTAATGGTTTAAGACATCGTATATGTCTACTGTTCCATGAGGTTGTTCCTCGGAATAAGCAACTATATATTTCCTAGTGTGAAGAAGTTTATCCGTAAATGCCGGTTTTTTGTTAGTTTGAACCAATATTTAAACTTCGTTCCTGTGAAGAAACGTCAGGATATATAATGGACAGAAAACCTTAATCAGTGATGACCTTTTGGCTAAGAGGCAAAAAAACCGGGAGCGTCAACGCAGATATAGAGAAAGGAGAAACGTCTTAAAGCTGATACAATGAAGGTGTTGGGCACAAACCAACTAGCTTCATTGACGGTGGAGGTGCCTGTGATTGTTGTTGCTCCTCAGAATAGTGCACAGCTAATGAATGTTGCTCCTCTGGACTCCTCAATGCCAGTTTCCAGTAAAAGTGGACTCTTCAATGCCAGTGAATGTCGCTCCCCGGGCATATGTAACGCCAGCGGATGTTGCTTCTGGAGAATGTGTGATGCCAGTGCGTGTTGCTCCGCGGGAATCTGTCACCCGTGTTTACTCTGCGCGGAATTGGACATGGGATGCCCGAAATGCCCATACCAGTGAGACAGAAAGAAGGTACAATTTCAACTGGTGGAAGTTGCAAGTACCATCGTCATCCCGCGTTGAACAGTCGGATGTAGCTTTGGGTACTGTGCTTTCTTCACCTATGACTGCATCGGAAAATAAAGGAATACCCAAACCTATTCCCAGCAGGCGAAATTGGAAAGCAGAAGCTAGAAATAAGAAGAATTACAATTGTCAGACCATTAGTTTGATAAAGTATGTTGCAGAATATTTTTTCAGTTGTTAGCAGCCTTGTTTAAATATCATTATGTACCCCCCTTTAAGAATTTGAACTGAATTAAATTCACCCATTAACAGTGTATTCACTTTTCAAAAATCATGGAAAAAAGAGAAAGAAAATCTGAATTAATATAATCATACACGTGACATTATTTTATTTGATAACATATAACTAATATATTTAATATTCTTTTATTTAGTATCTTACTTATTTTTTTTTTAACTTTTTAAATGGTCCCACTTTTTATTTTTTATTTTTAATTTGGTTGTCTTCTCCAACTTTTTTGTTTGTCCATTGCAGGTTCTTAGTCGAATTCAAACATTAGTAGAAGACAAGAATCAAGTAATCAAGCATTAATTTTTCATCAAATAAAGATAGACAGTAGTATTCTATGGCAAATTCGAGTTGGGTTCACAACATCAAAAAGAGTGATAGTGAGACCATTGAATCTGCGTGAAAAATCTGAAATCCACATCCAAATCACTAACAAAATACAATCTCATCAAAGTTTAAATTTTCATAAATCAAATTTCAAAAATTTAAGTTTAGAATTAAAAAAAAAAGTTGAACAAGAAAAAAAAAAAAAGAGGAGGAGAGCTGGTGAAGCTCAATTTGGTGGTGGAAAAGTGGATGGGGTGGGATGAGAAGATGAAGAATGGTGGTGGGGTGGGGGCGCTGAAAAAGATGAAGAATGGTGGTAGGGAAAATGGTGCATAGTGTGGGGGTGGGGGTGTCGGAGAAGATGAAGAATAAGGTTAGAAATAATTTTTTTATATATATATTTGGTTTGAAAATTATTAAAAAAAAATTATTGACGTGGCTCTGACATGACGCGAGTGTATTACACTCTCCGTACTGAAAGTGGTGTAACACTTTTGGGGTGGTATAAAATTCACTTCAAAGTTCTTAAGGAGTATATAATTGGCAGATTAGTTTAGGATCTAAAGTAAATTTTGACAACAAGTTGAGGGTGATTTGATGTATTTACCCCTCAATTTTTTTTCCAATTTCTTTTCCATTCTTGTTCCAAAAGTATACCCATTTCACAAATTGAATCTTATAAATAATATAAAATTATTGCAAAGTAACTTATTTTTTGAATCTTTTATGCCAAAGAAAATTGAATATTATAATTTGCTCAAGTTTTTTCTCCATTTAATTTTTCTTGTTCTTCCAATTTCTTCTTTTCCAGTGAAATTACCAATCTTGTATGCCGATTTAACTTTTCTGGCCAATTTCTTCTTTTCTTGGCAACGAAACCGGCTTTTTCGTTCAGTATATTTTTGTTTAACTTTTCACATTCACTGAAAAAAAAAGTTGCCGGTTTGTTGCCTAGAATTTTTGGTTTAAAAGAAGTGACCTTTTCCCAAGATTTCAATCTCAACAAAGAAATGAAAGCATAACTCTTTGCTCACTTGCAGCGTCTCTTAGTCTTTTATTTTAGCCTGCCTTGTGAAGATCTCTCGGGTGTCTATAGCAAATCCGATCAGTCTCGTGATGAAGAGAATTTCCGATGTTGAAAGGTATCATCACAACAACTCAATTTGTCCAGTAAACTACTCGGGGCTCCCCATGATTTAGTAAAAAGGAGGGAATATTTTTTCTTCATCCGGAGGTTCATTCATTATGAACTAAAAAGTGGTTGGCTGATTAGTGAGGTCTTAAAAATGTCATAAAATTCATACAAAGTGGAGAGTGTATTTTTGTCAAATATTTTTTATATATAAAAATTATATAAAATATATCATTTTTAATATATCAACCAAACACTGCATAAGAAAAATATAAGTATAACTAATGCAAGCATAACTAACACAAACATTACTAATACAAGCATTACTAATACATCATAACTTATTATTCTTATATACTCTACCAAACACGTCCCTAAGTGTTTTACATTCCTTCTTTCCCTTTAATTTTTCTTGTAATCCTTTTTGAGAGTGTGGAAAATACTATTCTACGTAAAACATCTTAATTTTACACTTGCTATTGTCTTTGACCCTAATGGAGCTCCAATCTAAACTATAATGGAGGACAGTTTTAAACCACAGTAAAAAATAGAGGGGTAAATCTGAACCTTTTTCATAATGTCTTTTAACATGTAGAATCTATGATGGACTATCAAAAACAACCTCTCTACTTTACATGGTAGAGTAGGGTCTGCGTATACTCTTACCTTTTCTAAACCCCTCTGGGATTAGATCAGGTCAGGGTCATCTCAATAAAATTAGTGACTTAAAATCAAATTAAAAAGAGGTCTTAAATATACAAATAAATATATACAAAATTAATATTATAATAATTTAGAGTTATTTTTGTATTGTTGTATATAAGTTGTTTTGATGTCATACTCTTAAAAGATACATGGTTTTTAACTTCACGTATAATATGATTATTAATAAAAGAAAGATTCATTCTAGTGAATAAGATGTTAGTTATTTGTTGGAATACATTAACTTTGATGTTGTTGCTAAAACACTAATTATTAATATGAAGTTTGAGTTATTTAATTCAAAATTCTAAAGTATTTTTAGTAAAAATTAGATAGCTCTTTCTTATGTACTTTTTTTAGGATAAATTTTTAAAACGTATTTCATGTTCTTCATTGTTATTTCAAGTGAAATTGAAATCATAAAGTTTACTACATTAATTTCTTTTGAGGCCTCAAACTTTTGGGGGCCTAAAGCAAACGTTTTACTAGCTTTACCCTTGAGCCGCCCTTGGACCGGATATGTTGTTGTTGGAATCTATGCTAGAAATCCGTTAAAGTAAGGGTAAGTATGAGACAACTAGGTACCGATAAAGTTATGAATGTCCCGATAATGTAACGAAGGATAAATTTGGACCTTTTCTCCGTTGCATCTCTATGTTGGTGCTCTTCATATTTGTTAGTGCAGCAGCAAAAATGGAGAAATACTTGAAGAGAACTTACTGGTGAAGAACAAGAAATATGCCCCACAAAATGGTCCAAAAATAACCAAGCTGCACAAATAGAACACGAGATACTTCTTTCAGAAAGAAGCACACACGAAAGGATTTAATTGGAAAGACAAGAGATCCATAACTTTGTGGTAGCACAAAATGTACACTCTCACATGTAGACAAAAATCTGCATGCCCCGCGATGCATCGCATTTTATTATTATGTAAATAAGATACATGTAACTATTTTGTAAAACTTCATTTTTTATCAAATTTTAATTCTACTTAATTTTAGAATTTTCAAAATGTCCCTCGCGTTGGGTTACCACATAAGAGAGGATGTTATTTTGCAAAGCAAAATGAAACACCTATGGATCTGTACATTCTGGTAACTGGAGAAGTGATAAGAAGCTCTTTCTCGCTCTCCCACTCTCTTGTGTCTGCGAAAGGAATGGAAAGTAAAAGAAAATTTTTCAAAGGCTATTCATTGTACTTGAAGTATACTAGCTTTCATTGACGGTCAAAAATTTTTACAGTTTTTTTTTTTTTTTTAAAATAGCTAGATGCTTGAGATGAAGATAGATTAAAATAAAATGTTGCCGCGGGCCTTGCCCATCTAGTATATATGTGTGTGTGTGTGAGAAAATCAAGTAGTGTGTATTAAGATAAATGTATATTTCCCTCCACACTCTCATCTCAAACATAGTGGCTTCTAAATCTTCAAAACCGCTACTATTTTTCAAGTATTATTAATTTCTGTCGATTTTGCAGATTACTTTCTTATCCCTCATAACTAGATTATGTTAAAAGGTGAAAAGAAAGGTGCCCTGCCCGTCAATGGCAGATAATGAGAATTGATGTCACCAAATATTATACATCTTAATTTGGTCTTATATGACCTTTAATTTTTCTTCCCATCATTATACCACGATCGATAAAATTTCTTTCAATTCTCAATTACCAAAGACTATTCACATGCATCAGGATCAGTAACGTAAAATCTCTTTTTTTCTCTTGTAATTTTAAAATATTAAATAAATATAAGCTTTGACATAATGCCAAATTCCCCTCCCTTCCACCAACGTGGGATGCAAAAATATTGATAAAAGTTCATGTGTGGCTCGTGAAAGAAGATGAGAACAAACAAGAGTTTTTACATGTCTGGTTCATCAAAAGAAATCAAGCCCATGATGCATGGTCATTTTTGTGAGGGTCGAACATGATGAAGTATAATTTATTTTGGTTTCTCACTCGGTGTCCCGCCCTCAGCAGGATTTTCTCCCTACCAAGGGTTCCAATATGAGACATTTAATTAAGGATTGAGTAGTCTCATCACTACATCACAACCCATGTTGATATATTAAAGTATAAATTAATTACATTAATAAAATTATAATCTTTATTAACGATTTTAACTTTTAAATGAGCTGATCAGTACATCTCTCAGCAAAATAATTAGAAAAGGGGGCAAGAAATAGAAAGAGTGATCTTAACTTTCTCTCATATCTTTACAACGTGCCATAGCCACAAGGTCAACAAGGAAGTGCTTGAAGATATTGCTTTCAAGTTGAAGGATGATGCTTTTCCCCAAAAAGCAAGACGTTGAAAGCCATTTGGGGGAGTAAAACTTTACTCCTTCTGTTACTTTTTAGTTATCATAATTTTATTTTTTTAAATCAAACAATACAAATTTCGAATAATATTTTAAAATGTAAATTTATATGATGTTAATATGATAAAAATTGTAATTTATACTTATCGTATAATTTTTATATATTTAAATTTTAATTTTTAAATATTAAATTAATCTAACTTTAAAAATTAGTTAAATTAACTCTGAAAACGGGTTAAAGAGGAGCATGCTAAAAAGAGAGAGTGGAAAAAGGGGAAACCAAATGCAGACTATCTGGACAATTGAGACCACATTAATATTGGCTTTTCCTCAAGTGATCTAATATTTATTCTTCATTAACATTATTTGAGACAAAAGAGTGGAAAATGATGTCAATAATATATACTTACTATTCAATTATTTACTAGGACCTTCCAAGACGACTTTAAAAATAAAAACTGAATCTCTTTACAAAACCCAAAAGGAAGAACGGCTAGAAATTTTGAAGTAATTAACTTAAATAGTTAGTTATTTAACAGATTTAATTAAATTAAAAATAGTTGATGGGTGTATATATACATATAATCTCTGTATATGATTGTAATCAATATACTGTATATCAACAAGAAAAAGCAATCAATAAATATGTAATGCTAATGAGGATCCTTGACCAAGCAAATTATGACGATGGCATTAATTAGAAGAGAGCATCCCCAGATATACCAAATTTGGGATGCATATTGAATAGGCCCAAATGGTGGGCTCACCCACATTTCTTTCTAAGAATAAGAAAGAACATTCATTCATTCTCTGTGTCAATTTGATCTCTTTAACTACTAATGGAGGTTGTTACTTGATGGCATCTTCTTAACCAACTTTCAGCCACGTAATGTGCCTTAATTGGACCACCATTTTTTCTGATCCACAAACTTTCTTCATCTTTCCCAGGAAATGCGATCTCTTCACCTTTTATAAAATAAATAGAAGAAATTATCTTTTGTGTAACAATAAAGATTTCTTAGGTATAAAATAAGAATCTCTCATGTAAAAGAAATATAAAACTTAAAAAAAATAAATTATACTCCCTCCCTCTCATTTTATATGTCATAGTTTGATTAGGTACCAAGTTTAATAAATAAGGAAAGACTTGATAATGTTTATCAAATTGTCTTTTATTTAAAAAAAAATGTACTACTATCATCTTTAATTAAGTTGGACCTTATAAATGAGACTAACAAGGGACAAAAGTGAAATTATGTCTTTAAATAATTATCAAATAAAGAAAGTTATAATTTTTTAAAAATAAAAAATAAAAAAAGAAATGACGACAAATAAAATGGGAGGAAAAAAACAAGTGGCTTAAGATGCTAATTTTCTCCGTCGTTTGTACTATAATATAGTGAATTCAAATAGACTCGATAGGTAATATGGATGAAGCTCATGAGTGGAGCTTGAAAATGAAGGCTTTGGTGTGAAATTGTGGTGAAAAGGACAAGAGATAGGAGATGTATATATATATATATATAGTGGAATATGACGATAGAGATATCCACTTTTCCCATTTTGTTCTCTCCCAATTATTCTTTTTGTCCTTTAGACCTCCCTCACCTCAAGTCTCATCCGGCTGCTCTTTTACATCTCCTAGCTAAGAGAAGGTACCCACGTGTTTGGGTGTGATTGGGTCAGTTTAATGTTAGTTAACTTTTTATTTTTTCACGTGACATATTAAAAAAAAAAAAAACTTTTTTGATACATTTAATAGTTACTTTTGTTTAAGTTTTAAGACTATAAAATTTCAAAATCTCTTTTAATTTCTTAAATTTTGTATCAAAGCAAATATTAAACAAATAAATTGAAATGAAGAAAGTATCTAGTAGCATACTCAAATTTTTTGCAAGTTATGTATCAGTCATTGTTACGGTTAGGCTTAAAAGTGGTTTTGGATTCTAAAATATGGGAGTAATTTATTGTTGGCTCTTCTTTTAATTTCAAGAAGAAAGCTTTGTTACTGTTAAGACTATTTCTTTCTTTTGTTTTCTTCTTAAAATTCTTTGTCATAACTTTCTCTAGCCACAATTTTTGCCTGTTGGAATAATATTTCTAGGAACAGCATAGGAAGAATCTCCCCAATTTTTTCTAAACCGGTCATTAACCACTATAAAGTTAACACACGATTAGAGTCATCCTCTTCATTGTATTCTCAGACTGGCCCGAGTTGGCATTTTGGGAAGCTCGTTAATTACCACCACACTCATGGCTTGACTGAAATGTCGTTAGTGGTGGTGGGAATTCTCTCTGTCCTATGGTCAGTGACTTGGTCGGACGCGAGATCTACTACTCCAAGAAAATCAGTACAAACATATAGTTAACATCATCATGATCTCTCTTTTTGTGTGTGGCTAGGAATGTGCTGTAGAAATCGAAATTTTATAGACTCTAAAGAATCTAAATTCTGAAACTACTTTACTCTAAATCTAACTTGGAGGCTACTCTATAAAGCGGCAAATATTCGATTAAGGAGGCATCTCCAAAAGTCCCAATAAATTCATTGGATATTCATAAAGAAATCTCCAATTTATAAAGAGATAAAAACTCTTTCTTCTTGATAATCAAATACGTCACCTTTCATGGAGATCAAATCCAAATATTCCACAACCCTCGAATTACGGAGAAAATTCGTATACAAATCAAGGAGGAACAGATTTATACCCATATCGTTTATCGATGAAAAATTCATGTTTCTTCATATTTATATTTTTATTTGTGATTGTAATTTATTTGTAAAAATTTATTGAAAATATGTTGAGACGCCAACACGCCAACTAGCGTTACCTGCGGTTTAAGCCTTTACTTCCCATTCCTAAACTGATATTTAATTTGTATAATATCAAATTCCTATTCATTCATTGTAAATATATATTATATACATATATATTGTGTATTTAAATATAAGATGAGAACTTTAATTTTGGGAAAACAGTAACCAGTGTGGACATTCCTCTTTCGTCATTGCATCCCATGCATGACACTCGTTACAAATGAATATTCTTCTCCACGTCTTAATATATGGGTCCTACTCCTACCTATATGTATTATGTATATTATTGCTAACTCCATTATACATCTAACAGTAGTAGTAAAGTCCTAACAACAGTAGTGTTTCGATCTCTCTACAATAATATGACTAAACAAACAACGAAGCGACAATATTTTCTTGTATATATATATATATATATATATTATTAGTACTGAGTTTCTGTAGCCATTCATAATATAATTGTCGTTTGAGAGAATTGGAGAGCTCATCACTAATTTTTCTCTTAAGAGTCTTATCAAAGTCAACCAAATAATTGAAGCAAAAGGAATCATTAGGTCAAAGAATATTCATGCCTTGTTGATTTGTAGGCTTATGTGGGGGTGGATGCAACTCCTTGTTGCTTTGTAACGATTTCATATGAATTCAGTAAGTTCTCACAAATTAAAAATTTATTCGTATATATTAACTAAAATTGTAGAGTAATAAAGAGTAGATATGAACTGATAACTTTATAAAGAATAGACTAGTTGTATTTAATGCAAATTAATTAAAGAATTTTAAAGTTAGAACGTATAGAGTTTAAATTCTAGATCTGGCTAATTAATGAGGATAATATTTGGTTGAAATGGAAAAAAAAAAAAAAAACACCAAAGTGGAAGTAGTTGAAAATGTATGATTGAGTAACATTATTTGAGTTGAAATGATTCTCAGGTAAGAATTTTGATACGTCAAATACTAAAGTTCAGCATGCATGTGGGGAAGTGGTATCAGCAAATACTGAATTATATAACGCTAGTTGATCATGTATAATTCTAAGTGATTTTATTTTAGTGTTTATCTATTTTAAAAAGAATAGTATCATTCTATATTTGAAAATAGTTAAGTAAATCAAACTTCTAGGAGTAATATTAACTTTCATGACACTGATGATTGATCAAGAATTTTATTTTGATGAGTTCAAACTTCAACCTTCACAATTATGGTTTCAAAATTTAATATTTACTGAAAATTTATTGTTTTTCCACGTGTATATATATATATATATCGATGTCTCTTATGCGTAAAAAAATATTGGATTTAGATTGTTCAATTAAACCCGTTACTCTAATTCTACATGTGTCTCTTGCATAATATATTTAAGATCACAAGTTAAAAGATTCCTTCTTCTCCGTAAATATAATTTCATTTGTTAGATATGGTCACGTAGCAATGATTTAATCGTCCATAAACTTACGAAAACTGTGTTTTCTCGCCGAGTAACATAAAAGTATATGGTAGGAGTATATATGAACTTTTTGATAATGTTCTTATGATTGATTGACATATAATTATTGTGTCATAAAAAACTACAGTGGGTTTTACTGCATGAAAAGATAGGCACTAAGGCACTTGAACTGTGAAATAGTAAAAAAGTTAGCATCACATGATTCCACTATGTGTGAAAGAAGATTTTGATAGATCTATAAATGGCTGTGAACTTATCTATTACTAGTAGATAAAATGATTAAAGATTTTGTGTTGGAATTTGGAAATCACCTTTCCAACATATTTCCAATAAGGATAATTACTTACTAGTGCCTGTAAACTTTGCCCAAGTTATATATAACTATAAGAAAAATTGGAAGTCATGAACTTTGTAGCTAATATAAATATTGTTTATGTTAGTTCATAGCTAATTTTTTTGTACTACTTTGTGTTAAACTGTTGCTAAATAACATTATTGATGAATGTTACTACTATTTAGCTATAAAATTTATTCAACGTTAATTCATATTTCTTAAAGTTGATACGTTGTATGTCTTGCCCTAGCAAAATCTTGCTTAATCCAACATGCATGATATATATATTATACAATATGCTTTACTAGATTGTATAGATATTGGAAAAGAAGAAAGATAATGTTTTTGTAATAACAAAAGACATTAAGTAGTCAATTTAACCAATAGTTCAAAGTATTCGTGATTCTCTTAATTCGATTATTTAAAAGTATAACCCATAAATAATTTAATCACTCACTCTTCCTCTTCCCCTTTAATTAAAACGCACTCTGCAGTTTAAGTGGAAATGAAGCAATTAAAGGAAAAACAATGACTAATATGAAGGGTAATTAATCGGATAATGGGATAGTCGATCACATTTGATAATATCTTTTTTTGTTTCTACTAATAAATTAAAATGTGATTTGTTGAAAAGTAAACATGTAAAGTTAAACCATATAGTGGCTTTATATACTCGTGCATAATGCAAATAAGCTTAGTGACTTTCATAAACAAGATTAATTTCTGCAATTTGTGGACGATTTTATTCTGGTAAAAGTGACCTTTGAGAATATTCAAAGGACATACAGTAGATTTTAAGTTCGGAAAAGATGAAGGAAAAAAGGATTTATTTTGTGCCTCATTAATTTACTATTATTAACATTTAAGTATCTAAAATTAAAAGAATATTTGGTTTATTGATAATTTCTCTATAAATTCGGACATTGATAGTTAAAACTAACTATTTATATCTTCACATATAATATAATACAAATTAAACCTGTTTGTTTGATGAAACACACTGTAGGATTTTTGGCGCAATGACAAAGGGCATTAGTGTTTTTACTTGCCTGACAATACATTGCCTAGTCGTTGTGGGGCGGCAAGCATGGTGTGGAGTTGGTCATTATTGGTATTTGCTGGTAGAGGGGTTCATCTGGTCAGTAGCGGAGACAAGATTTTTATTTAAGGGATTCAGAAGTGCACATATGAACTAGCTGAAGGAGATTTAATATTTACTATATATACATAAAAAATAATTTTAATTATGTATAAATAAAATAATTTTTCATCCAAGAAGATTCAGATGAACCCATTGAGTATATACTGGCTCCGCCCCAGCATGTGGCTGTGCCTTGTACGTACTATTATATAGATGGTAATAATTGTGGTGATTGTGCCATAGAAGAAGTACTACAAGGATGATGATGGTGATTGCAGATAGTGATTGGATTGGAGAATAATATTGGCATGGCAATGGTAATCCCACACCAAAGGTAGATAGTGTTGATTAATGTTTCATGTTATACTAATGAATTTAATTTATCTCATTTATTTGACACCTATAAACTTAAGTATATAAATACTACTTACTACATATGTTCATAAAATCCCATCCACATTCAGACTCGTTAACATTTAATCACATTTTCACTTCAAAAGTTAACTTTTCTAAATCAAATAATTATATTTTAATATTTAATTACTGTGGATTAATTTAAATTTCGAAACAAGAGCTGTATAGCGTTAAGAATTCATACAAAACATATTATTAAATGTAAAAGATATACTGAATTCCACTAGCCTTATGTCTAGTTGTCTAGTTGGATGTATCTCTTTTATGATTTAGCTACATTTCGAGAGAAAAAGGTTAAATATTCTGTTAACTGCTGCCAATTAGTGCCAAGTTAGCTACTTCAATTATTAATTAATCACGCACCAAGTTCCAAATTAAACAGAAGAATCGTTATCAGGAATATAGAGAAGATATTAAAAGAATATATGTCGGTTTTGTCATAATTTCTCACATAAATCCCAAAGTCAAAGTCTTTGATTCGTTTTCCTTTTGTATTTTAATTTTCTGAATCACGAGATGGAATGTATATGTAATTATATATCCTATTAATTGTAATTATTCACGCAGCATTTGCCATGTAATTAGCTAGCCCATTTTCTAAAAATTGTTCTAGGGATTGATACTTAGTTGAAAATAAGGTCCCGATAAGCATCTTCTCAGGACTTTTGCCTTACTAGGTTAATATTGAAGCGTTTGATGTGTGAGCTCGATTTTTGTAATAGGTCGGTGAAAATTCTTTTAATGATGGGCGGTGATTAAATTCGTTTTCAATACCATGTTAAAGTGTGTGATCATCCTATTTAAAAGCTTAATATATTAAAGTGAGCACACTTTTATATACTTAATTATATCATCAACAATTCCTTCACAATAATCCGCTCTTTATTGTTGTTTTATTAATTGAAGCACTTTGCTTGCAGCTTCCTCTGTGGATTATTGAATTTATCTTCTGATCTTCTATTCTTAATGAAATTTTCTGTCGTATGTATTGTTTTGGTTAGTAAACCAAACGTGATTTTTTTTTTTTCTTTTTCAGTAATTGCTTTAAGAAGGGTTAGACCAGATGGAAATATTTTTCAAGAAGTTATTAATTATCCAAAGCATGCATCCAAATGCCAACTTCATTATGTTATTTAATTTAATTCCAGTTGCCAAAAGCAAACACGCAACTTAATGGCTATATATATGTGTGTTTAGGTCACGGATCCCTCTTGAGTTAAGCATATATAAGACAATGAAAAAATACATGTGGTTTGCAGTAGGATTATTCGTCTTATTCTACTGATGAAAAATATAATTTTGTAATATTCGAGTATATATATATATCGACTCCTCAATTAGTAGAATATTTGATCTTGTTGAAATAATAATTAATTCATAGCTATTGTCTTAATATAGGAGCTTCCTTTCACGCCATTGTGATCGATTGATAGATGGTCAGATGAAGAAATCTAAACGTTAATTTTATGGAGGGTCACTTAACTTTTATACTATTACACCAAAATTACTAAATTAGCTTCTCTAATAATAATTAGAAAAAAAAGTCACTCATATAATAAATATTCCAAAAATTTAGTGGACAACTTTTTATAATAAAAATAACCATTCAATTTTGCCTAAGTATGATAAAAATAATATTATGTTTCCTCCAAGTGATATTTTTAGGCTAAACTAAATGAGTTTCCATTCAAAAAACAATTTATTGACTTTGATTCAATAAAGTGAACATTCATAAAACGAACTCCAAATCCCAATTACATCTATCAAAGTGCGATCTAGTAAGAGAATTTTGAATTGATTTTGATTTCTACGTTGCAACAAAATCTATTAGCTCCATTTTAGCTTGATCGTGTGCAACAATGGTGTGGTTTACAAACTTAATAAAGTAGGAGCTTCCATTTTACTTGTTGCTATTGGTTGTTACTAGATATATATTGTATTATTACCCACCTTAATTAGTTTGCCTTTTTTCTCACATAGATAGGTTTAGTGGTAGTTTGAATTGTCATGATTAATTACTAGCACTTGCAAAATATCAGGATTAGGTTTAAATGTTTAATTCATAAAGTTCAAAGATGATTAATTGATAGTGATGCATAATGAGTAGGAACAAAGATATTCAGGTTCAGGCTGTTGTTTAGATTTTTGCTCTGATTTTTTACCAAAATTAAGTTTTACTTTTTTTTTAGAAGGAAAATAAAAGTAATACCATAATTACTTTGACTTTTCTTGAACGAAAGATATAAAACTTTTCCATATTTGGCTAACCTCTTTCTTGGAGGAAAGCTATTGGAACTCTATAAATAGAAAACTCTCTTTTCACACAACAATAACACAATAGCATCTACAATGTAGATTTAAAGAGTCTTGTTTAGAGGTAGATTTTCTCTCAAATAGTTTTTTTATATTTTTTTATTTAGGTTATTAATAAGTTGGCCAATTGGCCGAATCATATCAATTGTATTATGTTTTAGTATGTTTTTCTTTGTCATCTGAATTATCATTCAATGGTTTGCAATTAGTAGCTTCCGCATGACGCCCTCTCGATTATGAACTCAGCAAGTTGTAACAGAGCCTATGGTTCAATGGTCCGAGCCTATGGTTCAAAGATCCGATGATTCGATTGAAGTTAGTTTAACATCAAAGTTGCAATCAACTTGGTGATGATGAAGTTTTTTGTCAAAAAAAAAAGGTTCAAAAAAATTACATGTGGAGAAAAAATTTCAAACAAATTTTCAACAATTCTGTTGTTAATCCCTCTTTAAAACCAAATCAATTTTCAATTCATGTTCATTTATGGCCAACTCCAACTTTCAAGCTCTGCTTACTTTCAACGCTTGAGCTCCTTTCAACTCATGTATTTCTTTTTAACTGATGAGCTCCACTCTTAATTTGTGCTCACTTTCAATGCACAAGGCTGTACTTTTAACCCCGTTTACTTATAACACAGGGCTCCAATAATATCAACTCTCGTGCTTTTATTTTTAATGCATAGGACTTCAATTTTAACCCATATCAATTTTTAATCATGGTAAACACCAATGATATATGAAGATTATGTGAAGAAGAAAATCAAAATTATTTGCCAGAAAACCAAGATGAAGATTATGTGAAGAAGAAGATCAAAATTATTTGTCAAAAAATCAAGCCAAAAGGGAGAGATTTGTTCGGGGTTTTGCCCTGATTTTTTTTACCAAAATTAAGTTTTACTTTTTGTTAGAAGGAAAATAAAAGTAATACCATAATTACTTTTACTTTTCTTTAAAGAAAAATACAAAGTTTTTCCATATTTGACTAACCTCTATAAATTGAAAACTCTCTTCTCATACAAGAATAACACAATAGTATCCACAATGTACCTTTAAAGAGTCTTGTTTAGAGGTAGATTTACTATCAAATAGTTTTTTTTATATTTTTTTTATTTAGGTTATTAATATGTAGGCCAATTGGCCGAATCATATCAATAGTATTATGTTTTAGTATATTTTTCTTTGTCATATGAATTACCGTTCAATGATTTGCAATTAATAGCTTCCGCATGACGTCCTCTCAATTTCAACCCCAACAGTTATAACTGTAATTTTATCCTACCAGTGTGATTTAACATGGAGGTGACAAAATTGGCCAAGCATAATTCGTTTAAGTTTGTACGAGTTATTGACTCATCTATTAAATAACTCAAGTTTCAACATATTTTGACCAAGCCAATTCAATTTATTTAAATCTTGTGCTAAATTGCTAATATGCAATCTAAATAAACCCAGAAAAATGTTGTCATAATATACAGTTTTTGATGTTGTGATATTTTATAATAAGTCATAATAAAGAAAAAAATGATCAGATAATTAAACAAATTAAGAGAAACAGACAAAGAAATGAAAATTTTGTATTATGACATGCTGAGCCATGACTCTTTGTTTAACCTATTTTTGATTCGTTTAAGTCTAAATTCGCTCATTTGTTAATCATCTGATTAAAGTATTACTATAAAAACATTTTTTTAGACAAATTATGCCATTACGAAGGTAGTAATTTATAATTTGGCGGGAGTCTCCGGCTGCCTTCTTCTCCAGAAATAGCATTCAGTGTGCTAGAAAGAAATAATGTTTTTGGGTCCAGAATTTTTAAATAAAAACTTTTTCAATTAATAGTCTAAATTAAATGTATCACCTGATTACTAATAATGTACAAAGATCCTCCCTGACACATATAACTAAACACGTAAATATACCATCATAACATTCAAAAGAATATCAACCAAAAAAAAAGAGAAAAAGAAAAAGAAAGCCCATCCAATGATGTAACAACCAGGTGTCAAAATGTAATTGAAGCCTATAGTAAAGCCTACATCATTAAGTAAATATTTGTTTTTTTTTTTTTTTTTTGTGTGTGTATGTGTTGATAAATACTACTCTAAAAATTTAAAATACGTCAGCTATCAGCACTTTGCTTCCTGGTGTTAGGGAGGGGGAGACAATGAAAAAAAAACGGTAGTAAAAGTTTGAAACATTGGCTTTAATTTGTGGCATCCCAGTTAATGATTGAATCAAAAAGAGTAATGTTCGAACTAGGAATCAATAAACTTTGGTTGAAAGTTTAACCTTCAGAAAAGAATTCTATAACGTGCAAATTAATCAAAATTTAATCAAACCATAATATAAATATCGGATACTAATGTAAAACCTAAAGAATTTTGAGATATATATGATCTTTTTTCTGTAAATTGAATTAGAATTATATTGAGCTTGAAAAGTAGGAGTTATTTACTGATTTGTGAAAATTTTATTTATAAATTATCTTTTAATTACAAACCCTATTTGAATATATATGGACTAAAGTAACTGTCCAATTTCCAAATCCTAATTAGAAATATTGATTTGCTACTCTAAAATAATATGACTAGTTTCCAACATATCATGCATATATATATATATATATATGGTTTGCGTAAACACACAAATTAAATTCATATAAGAATAAAAATATAGAAATTAGAACCATACAATTGGTCCCTATTACCTTCCACCCCACTCGAAAAAAGTGTCAACAGTTCTTGGTATAATACCTCTATATAAAGTACCCATCCTTTATTATTCAGTCCAAGCCACTCCAACCAAAATTCCTTCTTTCAAAGCTTTGCAGAAAGAAAGTCCTTATCCATTGGATATATATAATTTCATCAGTGTCAGATTATTTCTTTGAATACCCAAAAAAGAAAAAATAAATACTATATAGTAGTACATATATTATCAGAATGGGTAACGCAGATTATGAGTACCCATCAATTATGGGAGAGCAGACAGGCATAGGCATACACAAAGTTGAAATTCCACCACCACAACCATTTTTCAAGTCACTGAAAAATACAGTGAAGGAAACTTTATTTCCAGATGATCCACTTAGGCAATTCAAGAACCAAACACCCTTTAGAAAATTCATACTTGGGGTTCAATATTTTTTTCCAATTTTCGAATGGGGTTCTCGTTACAATTTTGGGTTCTTCAAATCAGATCTTATTGCTGGAATTACTATTGCTAGTCTTGCTATTCCTCAGGGAATAAGTTATGCTAAGCTGGGGAACTTGCCACCTATACTTGGCCTCTGTAAGTCATCATGTTTATTTTTAGTAAAAATGTTTGGTACGACCACAGTTATTTTTCACGAAAGTTTTACGTGAAGTTCATTTTATAATGTTCAGCTACCAGACAATATATTCCAAGAAAATGACTTTTGTCAAACCAAACACTCTTACTTGTGACTAGTCCTAGTGTAATAGTTATGGATTCAAATGAACCTGTAATGTTTAATTTAGCCTAGACAACAATTTTAATCGAGGAAAATATTGAACTGTGAACGCGAACTCATAAAATTATAGCAACTTAATTGCTACGTTTTCCTTTTTTTTGGTTGTGCAGATTCAAGCTTTATTCCGCCATTAGTGTACGCATTAATGGGAAGTTCAAGAGATTTAGCAGTGGGAACAGTTGCTGTTGGATCTCTTCTCATGGCTTCTATGTTGGGAAATGAAGTTAACGCAGCTGAAAATCCAACTCTTTATCTTCATCTTGCTTTCACTGCCACTTTCTTCACTGGATTATTTGAAGTTGCTCTTGGCTTTTTCAGGTATGCTCACAAATTAAAGTTCAATAATATTCAAAACCATATAGAGATCCTGAGTTTTAATAATCTCACCGTCACCCATTATACAAAAAGAATTTCTTCTACGTGCTTGTGAGGGGCATGGTGAAATTCAGTGTAATTCCACCAAGTGGAGTATGAGAAGTACTGGGAAGGGTGGAGTGTACGCGGGCCTTCTAGTTAATCCATTGAACTTAAACTCTACTTTCTAATATTGTTGCCAAATCACATCCATGTATGTTTATTTGGTAGAATGACATTATTATATAAGTTGATGATAATTAATGAATGTTTTGTTTAATGAAATTGAAGGCTGGGATTTATAGTGGATTTTTTATCACATGCAACAATAGTAGGATTTATGGGAGGAGCAGCAACAGTGGTGATACTGCAACAATTAAAAGGAATACTTGGTCTTCAACATTTCACTCATGCCACTGATGTTGTCTCTGTCTTACGTTCTGTCTTTTCCCAAACTCATCAGGTCCCTCTCTCTCTCTCTCTCTTACATGTCACATGTCCCGTGGTAGAAAGTTTAATCCGACGAGCTAAGATTTTGAGTTTACGAGGTTGCTGGATTCTAAAAAATGAGATTTTTTGAGTTACGCTCTGGAGATTTTGAACGCAAATACTGTCAAATTCTTAAGCAATATCATCCTTTGAAACAAATTTACATTATCAGATTACTTAAAAGTTTCTACAAATTTACATTATCAGATTACTTAAAAGTTTCTAAGTATATTTTGTAACAAGCACATGGTTTGCTAATTTGCAAAATATGTCTTGCAAGTATCCTTCAGTTAGATGTTGATTCTTTCTTCCCTTTTTTCTTAAAAGTTCAGAGAATTGCTTAAAGTATTTACTTTTAATAGAAAGAGACACGTCCTGGATTAGTTATATATTAATATAGAGTATTTGTTAGTAATTAATAGTACTTTCTTTGAATACAATACTAATGGTTAAATGATTGATATAAAATAATTGCAGTGGCGATGGGAAAGTGCAGTGCTGGGATTTTGTTTCCTTTTCTACTTGATGCTTGCCAAATTTTTAGTAAGCATACTCAAACTGACTTTGACATTTTGGAATGGGAACACTATAATTATATATCCACAAGCTAAAAGCAGTCTACTAAAAGTGGAAATCTTTTAGACTTGCAATGCCAAATAATATATATTTTTCTTTTTGGTAGACATTGCAAATCTTCCAAGAAAATATTGTCACTCTTTAAATTTTATATTGTTACTTAACCTACTCCCACTCCGAAAAGAACCAACTAATTGAAGGAAACTTTCCTTAATTTCGTCAAAGAAAAAAATGTTTAATTTTATATGTTATTATCATAAATATAGTAATATTGTAACTGATTTATAGTTATAATTTGATATTAATTTATTAATGGGCATTCCGTATTCATGTAGAGTCAAAAGAGACCGAAGTTGTTCTGGATATCGGCGATGGCGCCGTTGACGTCTGTCATATTGGGAACGATTCTTGTTTATATAACGCATGCTGAGAAACATGGTGTTGCTGTGGTAAGACTTTTAATTTGATTTAGATTATATACACTGTCAATTTAACATGTTCGAGTTCAAGTTACTTTAATTAGTTACTATCATATTAAACATGAATAAAACAACTTAATTCTAATTGGTTAGCCGTGATACTTCCACGACATGACTTGTTCGTATTCGTCATCAGCATATGATAGATATGAACAAGACACTTCTGATTGATAGCTGTAGTTGTTTGTCCTTATATAAATTGGAAACACTCAAAGACAAAAAAAGACAACAAATTTAGTGAATGAGAAGTTTTAATTTGTGTCTTATCACGGGTTTCAATCGTAGTACGGAGCTATATTTGGGCTAGGGATTCATTCGAATTTTTTTTGGCCAAAAATTATAGATGTATATAATTAAATTAATTTTATTTATAAATATAGTAATAGACGTTAAACTCATTTGATTAGTTTTTAAATTTACTTAGGAACCCCTTAATGAAGATCGTGACTCGAGGAAGACCATCACTTCAGTTTGGCCGCTTTTTGCCAAGAGATAAACTTTACTTACATACACCAACAGTACAAAAGAAATGACATACTCCTCCATCTCATTTCTGTTAGAATTTTTGCACTGATTTGCTTAATATATTTAAGTTTTATTTTTTTTAGAAGAAAAATAAAAGTTATCATAATTATTTTTATTTTTCTTGAAAGAAAAAAATATAATTCTTTTCCATATTTGGTTAACATCTTTCTTGAAGGAAAGGTTTTGGACATTTATAAATAGAAGACCCTGCTCATACCATAACACAATAATATCCCCAATGTAGTTTTTAAAGAGTTTTTGTTTAGGGGAGATTTCTCCCAATAAGTTTTAGGATTTTCATTTGTTTTGGGGGAGATTTTTCCCAATAAGTTTTAGGATTTTCAATTTTATTTTTAATTTGTAGGCCTTTTGGTCAAACCATATCCAATAATATATTTTTAATTTAATTTTTCATGTGTCCTATTATAATTTGCAAACTAAAAACTTCCGCAAGACGTCCTCTCGATTACGAACCCACCAACAATTTCAAGGTGTTACTAGTTTGAGAATCAAATAGTAATTTTTTTTTTAGAAAGCTAAGGATGTCGAATTATCAACTGTGTTGACTTGTAATACTTAAAAGTGTATATATATTTTTTTTTTAGATTTTTGAAGAATCTGTATCTGAATTCATCGTAGTAAAAAACTCGAAATTAAATGTTTCGACTTTCGAAGTTCAAACCTATTAAGCTAACTATATCTAAATATTCTTGTTTCTAGAAGGGATTGCAGTAACAATTGGATTCTTATGTGAATAGTAATATTTTTTAAAAAAAAAAAATGGAAACAGATTGGAGAGCTGAAGAAAGGGATAAATCCTCCATCAATAATGGATCTGTCATTTGGATCGAAATATTTGACAACTGCTATCAAAACTGGCATAGTCACGGGTGTCATTGCTCTTGCTGTAAGCTCCTTTCATTTCTCCATTCCTATATATTTGTTTTCATCTGCTACTTGCATTATTTTTCAGTACGAAGGGACAACAACGTAATATACAACAGATCCTTGCAATTCAAATCTGAATCTTGCATATAACGAAAGCTTGATACACCAAGCTTTCTTTTTAAAAGAGGCAGTGACTGTCTTTTATATATAAGTAAATGTTATTTAAAAACGTGTGATAATTTATTTATGTGTGACATATGGTTACGGGTAACTCTTCATAAGAAGTCTGTATAGTAACTTGAAATATAGAGTAATAATCTCCTGTAACTGGCTTTATCATACTGATCATAGTGCAAAAGTATTTATGATAATCTGTGAATATAACTTAAATATATTAATAATAATATACTCCTCTACAATTTATATGGCGTACTTTTACTGTTGTAGAATTAAGATTAAATTCTCCAAGAAAATCATATTATTATTATCTCATTGTCACATTTGAATTATTTACCGGTACACAAAATTACATGTCATATAGTCGCACAAAATACGTTGACACTGGTTGATAGTAAATATATGCAAAAGAAAATATCAATTTGAGACAGGAAGCAGTGTAGACCCACATGTCGAATTGTGACAATAATATATACCGACACCACTTAAATATTATCAAGGGAAAAAAAAAAAAAAGAGAGAGAGAGATAAACTTACCAAATGGTAACATGCATGCCTTGTTTTCAAAATTACTTATTCGATTTTATGTACAATTTACTTGTAGTTATCTTTTTAAATAATTCGATATATTATATATAAAAATACCTTTACAGGAAGGAATAGCAGTAGGGAGAAGTTTTGCAATGTTTAAGAATTACCATATAGATGGTAACAAAGAGATGATTGCTTTTGGGATGATGAACATTGTTGGCTCCTGCACCTCTTGCTACCTCACTACTGGTATGTATGTTTCTATATACAAACATATCAATATCATATTTTGAGTTTTTTGTTTGTTTGTTTCCCATCCGATGTCCGGTACCCGCATTGGAGCCCAATTAATCCGAATTCGCGCCACGTAGGGCCCATTTGAGGGAAGCCCGGTTAATCCGAATTCGCGCCACATAGAGCCCATTTAAGGGAAGCCCGATTAATCCGAATTCGCGCCACGTAAGGTCCATTTGAGGGAAGCACTTCCTACCAAAGATTTTTTCATATCCAGAGCTCAAACCCGAGATATCTTATTAAGGGAGGAGTAGTTTCCTCTGCTGCACCGCATCCTTTGGTGTATCATATTTTGAGTTTTGACCTGATCATGATCCTTCCTTTCACTTTTATTATCCTTTGGGCCGAAAGTTGATTTTGATTTGGACCACTATCACTTCTTGTCCCACTTGGGCCCATACCATGTGATTACTGATCATATGACCCGATCGAAACCCCCCAGGACCTATCACACGTCTGAATAATTTCATTTTGATACTTGTTACCTTCCACCGACAAACGTACCAGATAATTTTATCCACTTTTTTAATTGGTGGGTCATTTCATTCCACCTGAGTAATAAAGTGAAAACGAACATGCATCTTTTTTATCTGTCCCGCATTTTTATTTGTACAAATATTTCATATTTACGATTAAATTTGTGAAAACGACTCTTTGGGATAGATGTAGATAGAACAAATAACCCCCACCCCACCCCAAAACCTTAAAAACGGAAAGGTCGAAGGAAGTTTTTTCGATGCGTTAACAAAATGTGAATGGGTCCTCGTTTTCCATGTTGACCCGTTTTACAACCATAACATCAAGGCTAGCAGCGTATAAAAGTTAAACTCTTTTTTGCATATTAGGAATTAAGATAGCGCGCTGCTGATATGAAAAATGAACGTACGTGCAGGGCCATTCTCGCGATCAGCGGTGAACTTCAACGCAGGATGCAAAACTGCAGTATCAAATATTGTTATGGCGTTGGCCGTGATGGTGACGTTGATGCTGCTAACGCCATTATTCCACTTCACTCCCCTCGTTGTCTTGTCGTCCATTATAATCGCTGCCATGCTCGGCCTCATCGACTATAATGCTGCCATTCATCTCTGGCATGTCGACAAATTCGACTTCTTGGTGTGCATGAGTGCATACATTGGTGTTGTCTTTGGCAACATTGAAATTGGCTTGGTCATGGCTGTAAGTACTCCTTTCTAATGTATTTAATTAACTGAAAAAAGAGTTTGAAATTCAAATTGGCTTATAAATTGTTGTTTAATACAAATGCAGGTTGGTTTATCATTGCTAAGGGTGTTGCTTTTTGTAGCAAGGCCAAGGACTTTAGTACTTGGTAATATCCCCAATTCTATGATCTATAGAAATGTGGAGCAATATCCAAACACAAACAATGTTCCAGGAGTTCTCATACTTGACATTGGAGCACCTATTTACTTCACTAACTCAAGCTATTTAAGAGAGAGGTAAATTAATTGTCTACTAAGAATTTAACTTACATGCACTGACAACGTAATTTAATATTCAAGTTAGTGTTGAAGTTATTTTACATTGTTAGTATATAAAAGGTAGACTCGTATACAAATAACCACCATCTCTTTATACAAATACTAAGTATGGGTTGATTCAATTTATACAGGATCTCAAGGTGGATTGACGATGAGGAAGACAAGTTAAAATCTTCAGGAGAAACAACTTTGCAGTATGTTATACTTGATATGGGAGGTTAGTTAAATTATGTTGCATCTATTTATTCGAAAAACCGGTGAATACATATACAATTTTTTTGATAACCGTGATGTCCGGGCTAACTTTCGCGCACCTCGACTAAATTCACGGGATATCTACCACCTACCAACAACAACAGATAGGACAGATGAGAAGAATCATCTAATGTTTTTTGCCTCTGTTGGAATTTGAACCTGAAACTTCAGGTTCTCAACCCACTTCATTGACCACTAGGCCAAACCCTTGGGTGCCTAAATACATTTAGAGTTGACAAACTGACAGCTAAAATTCTTTGATGTGCAGCTGTAGGTAACATTGATACAAGCGGAATTAGCATGTTCGAAGAGGTCAAGAAAAATCTTGATAGAAGAGATCTCAAGGTTAGCGTCTTATTTTCATGTTTCTTACTACTTGTTATTTTTGAAGTCGCGTAACAGTGTAAAAGTTCCTTTACACTGTCGCGGGATAAAAATTGAACTCCTCTAACATAAGGTGTGATTTTTGTGGCTTTGCAGCTAGTTTTGGCGAATCCAGGAGCAGAGGTGATGAAGAAGTTGAACAAGTCGAAATTCACAGAGACATTAGGACAAGAATGGATGTTCCTAACAGTAGGGGAAGCAGTGGAAGCATGCAGCTACATGCTTCACTCCTGCAAACCTAAAACTTCAGAAGATGGTGAATCCCAGAAATGGAGCAACCATGTTTGACTTCAAATTAGTTATTAGTATTATCGAACAGTGTTTGTTTTAGTGGCTCATGCGTGCGTCTAATTTGTAAAGATTTTGGCTTAAAGGAGTCAAGATTTTTCTGCAGTACTCTTCCATAGAATAAACTGGAAGGGGTTTTATTTCTCTCCCACATTTTGTAAAATAATGTGCTCCTATTTAAAGAATGATTATCACCTGTATACCCATTTGTAGCTTTTATTTACCTGCAATATATGCGGAACTTAAGATTTCCTTTTCATTTTTCTTTTAATTATAGGATCAGTTTTATGTATTCAATATCTTTGGCCCATGCAAGAAGTTTTATAAATTTATGACTACCACTGTTTACACTGAAATAGAAGGGGAGCCTTGGAGTAACTGGTAAAGTTGTTGCCACGTGACCAGGAGGTCACTGGTTCAAGCCTTGGAAACAGCAGAAATGCAAGGTAAGGTTGCGTACAATACACCCTTGTGGTGGAGCCCTTCCCTGGACCCGGCGCATAGCGGGAGCTATAGTGCACCGGGCTGCCTTTTTACTGTTTACACTGAAATACTTTCGGTTTCACATCAATCACCATAGTGTTCTTTCCTGAGATCAAATAACCGATCTCTTCACTAAAAATCATCTGGTAAAATTTCGTTCTACACCATAGGCTTAAGAACTTCAGTAATGTGTTTCTACAGAGAGTGCATTATGTTGTTAACACCCATGCTGATTGTTCATTAATCAATCACAAGGTAACCACCAAGGGAGAACTAAAAAGTCCTCCATCTTGTAGCAATGATGAGCTGAAATTGGTTGTTGAGGCCAGAAGATGAATGGTAAAGCCTAACTACTGGTTATACATTTGACGAGAAGAACACTAAAATCTGGACTGCAGTTTTATTCCCTAATTGGGGCTCTAAATTAGAAAGGTTTCTGCCAAATCTCAAGTTTCGTGCAGATTGAAGTAGGTTCCCTCTGAAGAGAACCTTCGAGGAATTTTGATAAGTTGTTCTATTGGACGTATGCTAGAGAATGAGTCGGAAAAGATTCAATGATCACCTGAGTTGGATGAGCTGTGGCAGTTGAAGTCATAAACTAATACAACAACAACAACAACAAAACAAACCCAGTGTATTCCCACCTAGTGGGGTCTGGGGGGTAAGATGTACGCAGTCCATACCTCTACCTCTGATGAAGTGAAGTCATAAACTAATGATTTGCAAAATTAAATTCAAGGGAATAGTATTAACAAGGGGACTCTACTCCCTCGATATAGATTCCTAGGACCACTTCACAGAAGATTCCAGCAGTGAATATTCTTGATATTGCGTTAAGGCAAGTAAGGTTATAAATGCTTGGGATGTAAAGAGACGTAAATTTTAAGAAACTTATACAAGAATAGAAAGGAATTAAGTTTAACGGAAGGAGCTGAATATGTGCTTGTACTGCATGGATAATGCACAATTTACATACAAAAACTACTTATAACTAGGGATCTGGACCTAAACAACTTTCAGGCATGCTAGCTCCTAATTGTTCCCTCAAAATATAGCACCTGATTGTTACTGCTTAAGTGGTTGCTTGCTCGCTTGATAGTTCTCCCGTGTTCTCTTATCAACTAAGTGACTAGCCGCCTTCACTGGGTTATCACATAGTAAAAGATGTACATTCACTTGCTACAATTACTTAAGTTATTACGCGACAAAATCCTATATGACATAGGTTATTCAGATTAAGATTTCTTCCTTATCTAGTCCTTTTGGTCAAGAGATCCTACTAACCCGATCTCAACATGTTCTATGACTATTTCAACTAGCTTAAATAAATTAGCTTTGTATTAATCCATTATCTGGGAGCCATGTTTTAATTTTCCATATCTGTGACTTGTATATTTGATTGCTTTATCATATTGGAGTTATAAGAAATTAAAAGAACTATGTACTAGTCTCGTGGTTATGCCATGACTCATTGTCAGGCATTGAGCAGACACATCCTCTTCGGGGAGAGAGACGAAAACATAAAGATAGGCTAACAATAGACTGTGAGCTATGAAGGGGTGATTGCATTTGTAACTTATAAAGAGACAGCTATTACTAAAAAGTATTCTTAAACCAAAACTAATCACTATCAAAAGCACTTCTAAGAGACAGCTATACCTCTAAGCGGCCATATAAAGTGAAAAGTCACAGTAGGTATATAGAATCAAATTAGAGTCTTGTTGCACGTCAAACAATTAGATGCGATTTAACATATCACATATCCCTAGGGCTGTGCAAAAACCGAACCGACCGATAAACCGAACCAATAAAAATATTATTAGGTCATTGGTATTTGGTTATCGGGTTAATGGTTTTTTATTAGTTTTATAAAAAAATTTATTGGGTAAACGGTTCGGTATCGGTTTTAGCTTATTGGGTTATCGGTTTAACCGATAACCCAATAAGGATACACTAAGTTATTGTTTTATCCCTATTTATGTTATATATTTAAATCTCTCTCTCTCTCTTTATCTATCTATGTATCTATCTGTCTATATATATATAGAGAGAGAGAGAGAAAGAGAGAGATGTGTATGTATATAAATTATATGCACTACTAATTCATAATTCAGTGATTCACAAAGTATTAACCTATTCAGTGCAACAAAGGCATAATATAAAGTCGGCTATTATCGTAATAAAAAGTTTGAAGCATTTATAGCTTCCAACCATTAGGATTCAATTTTTTTTTCTAACTAATATTCAGTTCAAGTTTGAAGATTCTTGTAAACTAAAATGCAATGCGTAGGTTTTGACGGTAATTAAGATTTCATTTTTTATGTTAGTTGTTACTATTTCTATTTTATAAGTATTTTCTTATTGGTTAAACTGAAAACCGAACCGTTAAGGACCAAAAGCCGATAAACAGAAACCAATAAGAAAATATCTTATTGATTGGTTATTGGTTTTACATATTTAAAAACCGAAAACCGATAAACCGAACCAATAACACGTAAAACCGAACCAAACCGACCGATGCACACCCCTACATATCCCTACAGAAATCGGGCAAGTCTGGAAATGGGTCACTCAATTGCCTATATTTCAAGGCTTAGAATGTTGGATGAAATAAGGGTAATTCTTCACTTTACATAACTTCCTTTTCCTGTGACAGGAATTATTTCGGAAAGACCTTTTCTTTCCCTCTATCCTCTTTACCTTTTCATAAAGAGACATGCAGTACACCACTAAAGATTAAACATCTAAACCCTTCATCATCCTTAACTCATCATTATTGTCAGCTGATTCAAGTCTCAAGTTAAATGGAGATAATCTAGGAGAGGCTACATGTCACAATAGAAAAGGAAAACAGTGATGATTAGAATAATGTAGAAAGATTGTTACCTAAATGACATGTGAAACTGTTAGGTATGAAGTAAGTCTTTACATATATTCAAGGACCATGAAGCACCTTTTCTACATTCAGAAAGATCTTGTACGTGAACTCCATTTACATCTACAACATGGTCTGAACTCTGAAACAGAAGTCTTTGAAAAGGCCATCTATTTTTCACATGCAGTGTTAGACGATCAGCTACATCGAACCATCTCTTTTGGTAACCTGTATGTGTTTAGTTAAATTTTCCCTCATTAATCTCCCCGTTGATTCGATCTGCCTGCTGCTCTGTCCCTTATATCCCGGGTCATGATGACCAGATACGGCAATGTCAGGGTGTAATTTGTCTCCACAATCAATGATAATATTATGAAGTAAACAACACACAAGGATGATACTAGGGAGTTTCTGTTTATTGGGTCTCCACATAACCTTATTAAGGATTCTCCAACCTCCCTTCAATTGTGAGAAAGCTTTTACTGCGACTGAAGTTGCAGTTGCATGCACCGCATTAAAATCTTGCATGGGATCCGAGAGGTCATCACCTTCATAAGGTGTAATGAGCCATGGAAGAAGAGGGTAACTAAATCCTCCTAGAATGTACTCTCTAACTTCTACTCCTTCAAAAGCCATTTTGACATTTCCGTTTAAACGATCACCATTTTCACAGAGTTTGTAAAATCCAGAGCACTTGAACAGCCTTGAAGTGGTCATGCCCCCAGGCCATCCTGTCACAATGTCTAAAAAACGCATCTGACTGTCCACGATACCTTGCAAAAGCATGCTGTAATTGTTTTCCTGATCACACCAATCATCTGAGGTTTCAACAGCAGGAAGGGTCATTACGATGTGGGTTGCATCAATTGCTCCACAACAGTTAGGCAAACCAAATGATTGTTCAAACTCAGACTTGATTATCTCCATCTGACTAGGTTCTGGCCACTTAAGATGCTGTGTTGCACGTTCTTCCAACGCCTCAATGAATCTCCAGGTAACCTGAGACACAGTGGACTGCCCGACTCCAAATGATGCCCCAACTGAAACTTGGGATTCACCAGAAGCCAATCTTCTCATTGCAATCGCAACTTGCTTCTCAACACTAAGAAGTCTTCCCTCGATGTTTATCAGACCTGAAGGAGGTCTTGAGATAAGGTCCTCCCTTACAAGGGAACATATGTAATCAAAAGTCTTCTTGGAAACACGGAAATAATACTTGAAACCTTCCTCTTCATCAAAAGGTACACCAGAACCTGCAGTATATAATAGGTACAGGAGTTAGCTAATTGTACAGAAAGAAAAGAGAAAACGAATTCCAAAAAGATCTTATAGAAAAAAAGATGGAAAAAGAAAAAAGGAATAAGACGGGAACCGAGGACTGTTGTTACATAAAATGTCCTTGCAGCCAATTCCAGTCTACTTGCTTATTTGGGGGAACATTAGGGGTCAATCAAAGGGGAAAACTTTCATTGTGCAAAGAAGGACACGTGGACAACAACCGCATTACAAACCTAATAATGAATAATTATTATCCTAACTATAACAGTTCCCGCCACAAAATGTTTTAAATGTAAAAGTTCTGGCTTCAACTACATTTACAATGCCTTGGACTTCACTACTTTAGGTTTTAGAATAAATTAGACTTTTAAGCTCCAAGCAGGAAATTCCATTTCCAACATGAGTCTTAAATAAGTCACTGCTTTTCTTCCCAGTTTAGAGGGGTGGCTTCAAGTAGCATGCATACAGAAACCAGAGATAAATACAGTAAAGCAATCAATAATGTCTTACATCCAAACAAGTTGGAGTCGACAATATGAATTATCAAATTATTTTCACACAACCCTTCCACCTACAAAGAGTGGTGGAGCCACCTTGCCCAAAGGGATGTCAATTCACTGGAAAATTACACTGTTTAGATAGATACAGATAATCCTTCTATACTCCCTCTATTTCAATTTGTTTGTCTTACTTACCATTTCAGTCCATTTTAAGAAAGAACGTCTCTTTACTTTTTTGGCAACTCATTAATTTAAATTTCCACATTACAGATTTAAAACCACAAAATTCAAAAGTCTTTCTTTACTTTCTTAACCTCCGTGTCAAGTCAAAGCCATACAAACAAATTGAAACGGATATTGACCCCCCTTGAATTCCTCATGTGTTTTTTTTTTTTAAAATAAATAAAATTGATTCCAGTTAAAAATCTTAGCTCCAATCTTGACAATTAGGCTTAAAGCTCCAATCTTGACATTTACCAACATCCCAATTGACTTCTAACTAAAGTCTAACATAACTATAGTTAATTCTTGAACAGTGCTGGAACTCAAATGAACTAAAAACACAATTCAATTTGAAAAAAAAAAAAAAAAAAAAAAGCTAAAAAAATGCAGTAAAAGAATGGAGATTTGGGGAGAAAGAAGTAAAAGGGGACCCACCTGGGGTTGGTGAATTCTTGCTCCAGAAACATTCCCACCAATCGCATTCAGTGGCTTTGTTGTGAATGTTGATGAATTTGTGTTTGTTGTTTATGTCTTTGATTTTCTTCAACTTGTTGAATCTTTCTTCATCTTCTTTGATTTCCTTATTGGAGCCATCCACCGATTCTGTGAACAGTAATTTCTTCTTAAAGAGAAAAAGCTTGTCACAGCTGCAATAATGCAAACCTCCTCGTACTTGTCGATGGTTACGGTTTCTTGTTTGGTCTTACTAAATAAGTAGGCGCTTTGCCACAAAAGCTAAAAAAATTATTTTGGTGGTTGATACATAAGAGTTGTGTTTGATCATTAAAATACATTAAAGTTTTCTAAAATAATTTTTGAAAAGAAGTAAAAGAAGAACTATGACTAAATGGACTCTAAAATATAAGCTCCCGCTATGTTTGGGTTATGAAAAATGCTTGAATTACAAGAGTTTATTATAGTAAAAGCTGCATAAATAAATTTCAAATTTTGAAAAAAATTATTAAAAATCTATGGTTTAGTTCTCATGTTCTTCGATACATCACTTAAATTTATATGAATGTATCACTTAATTTTATGTAGATACATCACTTATTTTCAGGTATATCTCACATTCTTATGCAATGTCTTCGTCTTCTTAAAGTAAAACTAGTTGTGTATCAATTCTCACTTTCAAATCCGTATCGGGTGGACAAATCTTCGTGATTCCATCCATCGAAAACTTATATCAGTGTAACATATGAATCAATATGAAAAAATGTTGTCAAATATATCTAAACTTTGATGAAATTTATTGTAACACGTCTAAATTTTGCAGGGAGTCCTATGACCCTCTAGAACTTTGCGGGAATTCTATGACCCCTTATACTATTAGTGTATTTTATTGAAATTTATTTGCGCTAATTTTTTTTTAATTTTTTTTAGAACTTTTTATTTTTTTATTAACTTATAAATGTCACTAAAATACACCAATAAATAGTTTAAGAGGATCATAGAATCCCCACAAAATTCAGATGTATTACAACAAATTTTATTAAGATTTATTACCTGTTTGGTCATAAAAATTATAATTTTATGGAGTTAGGGTTGAAGTTGAAGTTATGAATATAAATTAAGTTATTTTTTTAAAGTTTGTGAGAGAAGTATGAGTGGAAAAAAAAATTCGACTACTTAAAATTCGTATGTGTATTGAACATTTTTCCCAATCAATATTCTAATGGTAAAATATGGTTATCGGTTAGATTTGTAATCATATGTTTTACTACATATCTGTCGCCAATATGTACAAACTTTCCAGTTGTATAGTGCCATATCGCAAAAATCATCTCCAACTTTACTACAATTTCTTCCATCGAATCCCCCCATTATAAATTGAGGCATCTACTTTCGTTACTTCCACTACTTTAATCAATTCTCTCAACAATAACTAATTAGGGACGTTCTTTTCTAGCTGTGATGTTGGTTATGGTCCTTGTTTGTAATGAAATAGGGGCTAGCAAGGCCCTCGCAACTGAGCCCATGCCCGGGGCCGCTCCGTGCAACATCACGGCCAGCAGTTTTGTCTATGCATGTGGATAACTCTCCTAATGCTGGGAAAGTTGTTGGCCAATCTCTCTCGAGAAACAGAATGCTTCTTAGGCCAGCATTTTTATTTATCTTTTTTGATATATTTTTATTATTTTTCAAGTAAAATAAATAGTAATTGCCTCCTTTATAAAAAGAACAATATATGTAACTGAAGGAATATAATGGAGCAAATATTTACACGGCTTCAGTTACAGAATTGATTGCTCTCTCTGTAACAGTTTATGACTTTATGCTTATTATGGACTCCTCCAAATTTCAAGTTATAACTTTATACATGCACCAATAATTAATTATAGAATTTGAAAAGAATTTTTCCTTTATATTTTTAGCACTATATAAAACAGGCATCATATTCAAAATTTAGGTGCTACAATTTAGCACAAACAAATATATCATTAAAATGGATGAGGTTAAAGATCAAGCTAGACATCGCTATTACCTATATATACTATTTTTGCATGATTGGCCTGCAGGTATATTATTTTTCCATTTTTTCTATGAACAAAATATTACACTCTCTAATTAAGTATAGTGGACATTGGAAAAAGGAAAAAAAGAAAGAAGGAGAGGAGGTTTATCCCTCTAAACATCATCAACGTACAATTTAAAATATCATTCCGTGGGTAAAATAGTTCTTCTTTGGCGCAATAACGAGGACATGAACATGATAATAAGAGTCAGGCTCCACTGGAAATTCAAAATTTTATGAGTATCATGTAGTGAAGTAAGAAGAAAGAAAACAAAGCCCAAAGCATTTTCTTTATGAACTTGTGTACATCTGCTTTTTACCTATGAAGTTATCATCAATTCGACATATTCTTATAATGGATTGCGTGAATGTTGTTTTTTCATCTTTTTTGGTTCTTTCTCCATTTTTTTTATTGAAGCACTTCGATTTATATATTAAAATTATTATTCAAATTTATAGGAGAAATTACAAGAGCATATCATAAAGATGCTAATTTTTAGGGATTTTTCATAATGGTAGAAAGAGAAAAATTGACATAAAAAAAAGAAACCAGAAGTTTAGGCAAAGAAATAAAAAAGAAGGAGAAAAGAATGGAACTGATTTTTGGGGATTTTACATAATGGTAGAAAGAGAAAATAATGCATAAGAAAAAGGAAAACAAAACCTTAGACAAAGAAATAAAACGGAAGGAGAAAGGAATGGAAAGGGAAGTTTCATATATAAAGTTTTTCGAGATTAACTTTTTAAAAGAATTGATTCCAATTTAATTTGTTCATATTCAGTAAAATATCTATATATGGTACTGTTTTTTCCAGAATTTCATGGCTGATACATTGGACATTCAGATATCATTTAGCTATCATAAAAGTATACAAATTTAAAAGCTGATGAATATAAAAAAGACAAATATTAATAATTTTAAATACAATTTTTTTCTTTAAATCAAATATTCGTACCATTAATATTTTGATATTTTATTTTTTATAAAATATATTCATTATAAAATATTACTACATATTATTTGAGTATATTGTTATAGAGAGATAATTTTATAAAGAGTGTATCATTATAATAAACGATGTTGTTGTTATATGTAGAATGCTATTATAGAGAACTAAAATACAACATGAAAAATCGATTTCGAAAAAAAATCATAATGAAATACCATTATAATGAGGTGACGCTACAAAAAGATTAGCTCGTATAAATTGGACGAAATGAAAGTTTTGAGCGACTTTTTTTGTCCTTTATGTTTTAGCACTTTTGTGTTTATATATTTTTTCTAAAATTAAACGGAATTATCAAAAGAAATTATGTTAAATAAACAAAATTAAATGTACAACTTTTCTTGATTTTTCACTCATTTTTTGCAATTTATTACTCCCTCCGTTCCGTTTTAATTGGTATAGTTTTCTTTTTGAAATCAAACAATATGAGTTTTAACCAACGTTTTAAAGATGTATTTTTTTTAATAATATTATAAAAATGCATTTTATAATACTTTTCATATAGTTTTTTAATATCTAAATTTTAATTTTAAATATTGAATTAATATAATCCGATTTAACTTTGAAAATTAATTAAATTGATTTTCAAAAAAATGAAATATGCCAAATAACAAGTAATTAAACATGTTAACTAACAAGTAACCAAATATTAATTACGTATATATTAAAAGCCAAAAGTCACTAAGAAATAATTGTCACGGAGAATCTAAAAGTTACAATTGTTACTCAGGCGTTCAAAAAATTACTCAAAGTTTAAAGTTTTATTAGGTTTAACACTGCTACATATAGGGGCGTGCATCGGTCAGTTCAGTTCGAACATATTATCGGTTCGGTTTATCGATTTTTTATTTTTAAATATGCTAAACTAATAAGATATTTTTTATCGGTTTTCGATTTATCGATTTTTAGTCCTTAACGGTTCGATTTTTTGTTTAACCGATAAGAAAATACTCATAAAATAAAAATAATAGTAACTAACATGAAAAAAAATCTAATCTTAGTTGCAAACAAAAATCCTACACAATGTGCTTTAACTTTCAAGAATCTTCAAGTTTGAACTGAATGTTGTTAGGAGAAACTAAGAGAAATATATATATATATTTTTTTTTATTGGGTTATCGATTTACCCAATAACTCAATAAGAAAAAATCGAAACTAACCAATAACCCAATAATTTTTTAATAAAACTATTAAAAAATCGTTAACTCAATAATAATAAATCAATAATATTTTTATCGGTTCGATTTATTGGTTGGTTTGATTTTTGTACACCCCTAGCTGCATATGTTTTCTTCAAAAGATTTGCTCTGACGAGTGAAGAAAATCCTAAGATCATCTCCATTTATCTTCATTATTAAAAGAGTTCTCATTGAGAAGAAAAAACTTCAACTTAGGCTCCGTGAATACATTACAATAAAAACTTTTTTTGTTGTCTCATTGTTAAATAATTTTTTTCTGACATTTTCATATGTCTATTTTGTGTTTTGCCATAAAAGGAGAATATTTGTATTTATTTTTTAGTATTTCATATTTATTATGTCATGGAAATATGGTTTAGTTGGATCTTCACCTCATCTTCCAATAAACATGTTGCCTTATCGAGAAAAGGAGGAACAACAAAAAAACATGTGACAGTGCTTTTTTATTCCTCTAATTTTCATATTTCTTTCTTATTTTTCAGTAAATTTAGGATTATTTTGTTTACTGTCATATTTTACTTTGTGCATGTATATTTATAAGAAATGATCTTTTTTGATCACGTGAAGCGCGAGATAGTACACTAGTGTGGAGTAAGCTTTCCCAATTATTAAAAGGTCTCATTATACATCTATATCTTCTGTATATATTATAAAGTAGAGCACGAAGCAACGAGAAAAGTTAAGTGACAAGATTTTAGAACATCACATGGTAATTTTTAGGACAAAACTTAAGTGTTGTAATAAAAAATTTAAATTAAAGTATATTAAATATTTGAAGATTTTTTGTCCAACTACGTGTGGAGAAGAAGTTTTAAGCATATTTCAATATTTTTGTTGCTGCATCTTTAAAAATAAAAATAAAATATTTATTTTTAACTCACTTTTAACCATAATATTTTAAATCTTATTTTTAACCATGACAAACAGTAGTGATAAAGATTATGTAAAGAATGAAGATCATGCACGCGAAAAAAATGGATCAAATTATATCAAGAAAATCAAGCCAAAAAGGGGAGATTTGTTAGGATTTTTACCCTGATTTTCTTACAAGTTTAAGTTTTACTTTTGTCAAAAGAAAAATAAAAGGAATACCTTAATTAATTTTATTTTTCCTGAAAGGAAAATATAAAACTTTTTCATATTTGGCTAACATCTTTCTAAGAGGAAAGATAAGACCCTTCCTTCATACATCAACACGATAGTATCCACAATGTAGTCGTTTAAGCGTCTTGTTTAGAAGAGATTTTCTCTCAAATAGTTTTTAGGTTTTTTTTATTTAGATTTTTCAATGTGTAGGCCAATTGGCTGAATAATATTATGTTTTAGTAATTTTTTGTCATCTTATTTATCGTCTCAAATAGTTTGCAAACTATTAGCTTCCGCATGGCGCTCTCTCGATTTCAAACCCAACAAACATGTATTTCATTAGTTTTATTTACAGCATTTTCTTATGCTCTTCCTTTTTTCTTTCCTTTTCTTTTCTTTTTTAAAAATTTTAATTTTAATTTTTATTTTTATTGTGTTTTAACATTTTTATTTTTTGTATGTGGATAAGTGATGGCCTTATTATAGGCTATTATTCCTAATATATCCATACATGAATTCAAGTAAGTAATATTTTTCATTTTGATATTGTTCGCTTAATACTATATCCACTACAAGAAAAGGCAGTTTTTGCGACAACATGTGGTCGTTTATATTTTAAAAGTATCAAATAACCATTTTATATTAATTGTTATGTTTTTAAAAATTTAAAGCGACCATTGTGGTCGCTTTTTTGATTAAAAAAAATTAAAATAATATTTTTGTAAAAGCGACCACAAGTGGTCGCTTTTAATTAAAAATAAATTAAAAAATTTAAACAAAAACCGACCACCTTTGATCGGTATTTTTAAAATATATATATATATATATAAAAAAAATGACCCCAAGTGGTCGGTTTTGGACTAAAAATAAAATACAAATATTTTGAAAAAGCGACCACAAGTGGTCACTTTAAAAAAAAAATAAAAAAATTTGCAAAGCGACCACTTGTGGTGGCTTTTTGATTTAAAAATCTAGAAAATAAAATTACTCACAAAAATCGACCACTTGTGGTTGCTTTTATTTAAAAAATTAAATTAAAAATAAAATAAAAACATCCATAAGTGTTCGCTTTTCTAAAAAAAAAATGAAAAAACGAGCACATGTTATCGCTTTTTTATTTTTTAAAAAATTGATAAAGAAAATTATTTACAAAAAACGATCATTTGTGGTCGCTTTTATTTAAAAATAAATTAAAAATAATATTTAAAAAGCGACCATTAAAATATTTTTAAAAAGCGACCACTTATGGTCGCTTTTGGATTTTAAAAAATAATAATACAAAAAATTATTTAAAAATCGACCGCTCGTGGTCGCTTTTCTTTAAAAATTAAATTAAAATACCTATATAAAAGTGACTACAAGTGATCGTTTTTGATTTAAAAAAAACATTTTAATTACTATATGTAAAATCAAATGTATTTTTAAAATATATAATTTTTTTTAATTACACAGATCATACGTAGTCGATAACCTATATAATAATAATAAAGTTAATTAAACTTAAATATTTTTAAAAAACTATACTAAAAAATAAACGAATAAATTACGTTAAACATAATCTTTATTTTTTACTTATGTTTCAGTATATAAAATAAATATAATTTCCGTTGTATATACGTTAAATTACGTTAAATAAATAAATTACGTTAAACATAATCTTTGTATAATAAATATGTTTATATCATGCAGTTAAGGTAATAATACTATGCTATTGGAGTTATAATAATGTAACGTACATATATATAACCGATAATTCATAGAATACAATAAAGGTGTTGTATTATGAGGTAATATGCTCGTGGATGTGATGTATATAGTACGTATTTAGAACCTGATAGTCGATAGTGTGTAGGTGTATATAGTGTTTATTATGTAACGATGTACATAGTTGAAATTAAAGCTAACTAAATGTATCCAGTTATAAATGCTAATATCATGCGATCGATCGATCAAGGTAATAGTATACCGTTGAAGGAATAATAACATAAGATAAACTAACCGACAATTCATCTGAGTATATGTAAATTGTATTATTATGGGATAATAAAATCGTGTATGTGATGTATATATGTCACGCCCCAAAATCTCATCGGGCCGGACTGGCACCCGAAGCCGAGAAGGCCCGGGAGAACCCGTTCAAATACCTGTACTTTCACTTACATGTCACCAAAAATTTAGACAGCACTTCGTTGCATATAGAAGGGTCTAATTACCTGTATCGGTATATATATATATATATATATATATATACACTTGGCCGTCGGGGCCACCACATATACAAATATAGCATCACTATATAAACTTTCATGACTTTACCCTTCCTTATGTCTACAAAAAGCCTCTAGGATATACATGACATAACTAGGGTCGGGACAAACCCCCGCCCACACATGACTCCTGTACAATAACAAAACATAAGGGACCGACTCGGAAAGCTCCGAAGCAAACTGGAGCTCACCAACAATAGCTGTATGACCTGGCTCCTATCTATGCTGTGAATGAGCTGAAGCACCTGTGCCTGCAGCATGAAATGCAGGTTCCCCATGAGGGATGTCAGTACGAAATATGTACTGAGTATGTAAAGTTGTAAATAATCATATGTGGTATGGGGGATCAAGAAAATCAGACGCAAGTGAATAAATCATAATAGAAGTGAACCACACTTCATAAACACTTTTAGGATCATGTACATTATCTTATCATTAATCTGAATTGGGTTCTTGAATTCAAACACATTTGTGGAACGGTATACATTCGTTCATTTCATTCTTTACAATTATCATTTGCCATTACCTCCTCCTCCCGAACCTCCAACCACCTAACAATAATCAATACTGTACCGTACTGTGACCATTAGGCTGCCCCCAGTACATATCAATTGTAATCATATCAAATATCGGGATCGGCCCATGCTAGGCTTAAGCCCCTGAGCTACCACCCACACGTATATCAAGTAACACACATAAGAGATCTTTCCAATAACTTAGTTCAAAAGCTTTTGAGATTATTACATTAGTGTTCATGCCAATATAGTACCTTTGGAATAATGATACATCAATAGGAACCAAGTAATAGACTTTCTATACAATAACGATGTAATAAAGACTCATTGGTACATCAACAATGTGTTTCGGAATCATCAATATCACAACAATGAAATAGGAGCCTTTCGGTATATCAATGAAACATTTTGACACTTTATAGAATGGAAACAACTTTGTTGGTAATGTAGAACAATACATGTTTTTGGACAACCTCGAAATCTTACTTGATGGAACATTGGTGTTTTCATGCCAAAGAACATCGTTAGAATATGCTTTACATACCTCGTTGTAGATTCGGATATCAATTCAACACAACTTCCCGCCTTTACAAATCACTTATCTACAATGAAATGTTTGGCATCTAGTATTAGCAACCCAACACCACAATTCTCTTCCATAATTCCATACAATCAATATTTGCAAAGCATTCCAAAAACCAACTTGAACAATCGGTTTATGTGTATATATATATATATATATATAATCATCATTTCAATACCACATCATCACACCAAATCCCTTCACAATTTAACATAATCCAACTATGCACAAGAATAATCCAACATCATTTCCAATCATCTTTCAACAACAATCAAATAACATACTTCTTATGCTCACATGCATATATATATATATATACATATCCATATAAATAACACCAACATAATTTACATCCTTACCATAAAATGGCCCTTTTGATTTCGAAGTCCTGTTGGCACAAATAAGGGATGCTTCTCGAAGCCCTCGAGACGGTGAACACAACTACAGAATCAATTTGGATTTTCTACGGTTGAATCACAAGATAATTGGAGTTGAACTTAGGCTAGGGTTTCTTATTCTTCAATAATTTGGATGATAAATGATGGATATGAGGCTAAGTATATGTATATAATGACCAATTTTCGTCCATGAGGTGATGAAAAATGACCATATTGCCCTTAAAATTTAAGTAAATCCGAATCTGTCCATGGTGGACTGTTTTGATAGGCTAAAGTAAATCGACCATAACTCTTTGCTCCGATATCGGATTTGGGTGAAATTGGTATCATTGAAAAGATAATTCAAAGGGCTTTCATTTAATATAAAGTAGGCCACCCAGTTCGTCCTGTACAAGGAGTTATGATCGTTTGAAGTTGACCCTAAAAATCTGTTTTGAGAGGCTGAAGTAAAACGAGTATAACTCATTACTTAGATGTCGGATTTGGATGAAACCAATTGCATTGGAAAGAAGACTCAAAGATCTTTCTTTTCATAGGTGGCAGCTCTCCCAGTTTATTATATTAAGGGAGTTATGATCGTTCAAAGTTGACCCAAAAAAATGGCTGGCCTCAGTAGTTCGTGTGCAGGAAATTTTCCTGCACATTTACTATTCCCAATATCCCGGCCACCGTTTTATAGTTTCGAACGTGCTCGATTATATCCGAAACCTATCCGTTTTTGGAAATCTTTATATCGTTGGAAAGCTTATTCAATAACCTTCGTATGGAACCATCGACGGGCAAATTCCCGTATAAATAAAATAAAATAAAATTAATTCCATATAAATAAGACCAATACACGTACTTGAATACGCTAATATATGTACTTGAATACGGGGTGTTACAATATAGTACGTATTTGAAAGTTGATAGCCAATCGAATATATGTATATATCTGTATATCTCATGTACTGACATATGCAGTAATCAAAAGTTAAAAAATTGAATCTATATATAAAAATATTCTGAATAATACGGTGATATCATACTATTGAGAAAATATATATACTACTTGTGTCAATGTAGACAAAGGTATATTGTTGAAATTGTAATAACGTAAACCAATTAACCGATAATTTATCTGATTAACACGCCGTATTACGAGGTATATATAAAATATCATATTTAAAAGTTAATTAACCAAAAATTCATCCTAATTTACAAAATGCATTGATATTGTTATACGATTGAGGAAGTATAATACGCGTATTAATGTGATGATAAAATAACTAATTATCTGATTTATATATACATTGCATTAAATTATTTGGTTGTTATTATAAATATTATATAATTTATTAAAATTTTAATCTTTTAATAAAAATCGACCACAGGTTATTGTATTTTGACAGTAACTTTTTTAAAAATAAATCAAACACTTATATTTGGATTTGTCAACAATTTTGTAATAATAGTAAATAGGGATGTTCAAGGGTCGGTTATTGGTCCAAACCATAACCAAACCAACTTAGTCATTTTTAAAATTTCTAAAACCAAACCAAACCAAACTAAAAAATAACCATCGGTTTGGTTCTTATCGGTTTGGTTCGATTTTTTCTGTTTATAACTTTAGCTAATGATAAAAGTTGAAGATTTAAAAAAAACAAATTCAATCTGACATATGAGATGTCAACCGAGTGTTGTATCTCAACCTTGAAACTAAGATGTCAACTTGGTGTTATACTTCGGCAAAGCCATGAACAACATTATATGAACGCTTCTAAAAAAATATTTAAAAATTACATTTAACAGAATGATATGATAAACCCCGCAAAAGACGTACACATGAACTCCTTGCTCGACAAGGTTAAAAAGGAAAGTTAAAATTAGTGATTGTCTATAGTTTAATGAATCCTAGCTGTAAATTTCAATATATAACAAGATATTATTTTCAAAATTAATATCATTTGTCATTTAAAGCGCGAAATTTATTTAGAATCTCATAAGGTACTATCAACTGGATGAAAACATATGACTGAATGTATTACGATTAAAGTTAAATCATGAATAAAATATAAAATATAATATATATATATATATATATATATATATATATATATATATATATATTGGTTCGATTTTGTTATTTTGTCGGTTATTTTAGAGTAAAACCAAACTGAATTAGTATCGATTTTTTAAAATTCAAAATCAAACCAAAACCTAACCAAATATCATATTTTTTAATCGGTTTAGTTTGGATCGTAGTTCGATTTGTTTTTTACCCAAACCATGAACACCCCTGGTAAATATTTGACCCGACCCAACCCAACCCAACCCATCAAAATACCCCTTTTCCTTGGTAATTACCCTAATCTCAATTTATCACAACAACCCTCACCCCAGCAACTCTACGACAGGAACTCACCCGACCCGACCTGACCTCTCCGACAACAATCTACCGGCGACGAAAGCAACTCAGTCACCGGCAACCACGTCTGGCGACCCGACCTCTCCTCGACAGTAACTTTTTTTTTTTTTTTTTTTTTGTGTTATTTGAATTTCGAAGTACAATTCTCTTCTGCTACATTGTCAATTTCTTTTTCTATGCAAAAATACAATTAGAGTTGCATACAGAAAAGAGCCATTTATTCAAGTTTTGGCCGTTCTGAGCTGTAGATATTACCAACAATTCATCTGTTGATGATGCTCAGAGTTGTGTATTACTACCATCTGTTTAGTTGAGAAGTATATGTTGTTTTCTCAGTTTTGTGTGGCAGCTGGTGATTTACTCTTTTTTTTGCGTCGAATTAATTAGCATAGAGTAAGTTGTACAACAATTGCATTCAATACAGACACAGCTTCTTTTACGCTAGCTGGTTTTAGTTTCCACTTTCTAAACTGTAGCAATACGTATTCTCATTAACTAATTAACCACTTGCTTGTATATTAACTGGCTTTAGTTATATCTCTTGATTGCTTCCAAAATTAGATGAGATTGCAATTGGAAAAGTATCCCTTTAACTTTTTCTCATCGGTGTTCGATTAGATTAGCTTGTGTGCATCTCAATTAATTTTATCAAATTCATGCCAACTCTTATTGAGTTATCGTTATACGAGTACTTAGTGACCCTGTTTATTAAAATTGGGACAAATGAATAAATCACTTGTTGTTTTGGACTTTATTGATCAACCTTGACCATAAAAATCTGGAAAAATAGGTTGTGGTCTTCCTCTCTGAGCTAATTTGATGTTGCTTTTCGACAGAATCTGAATTCCGGAAAAGGATTGCTTTGCTATTTTCGGGTGACCGCTTGTCTCTTTCTCTTCAATTTAGGCCAAGCAAAGGTAAGTTGATTTCTCTCTATTTTCTTATAATGAAGTCTTTAAATGTGGTGTTGTTGTTGTGATGATGAATGTCGTTTGATGTTGTTGTTGTGATGATGAATGTTGTCTGATTGATTTACTTGTAAATTCTGAAGGGAACAGCGCAAAGGTAAGTTCACCAAGGTTTGGTCAAATATGGACATGAAGGAAGAAAAGATGGATTTTAAGTCCATATTGAAGGAGATGGAATTTGTAGGTGAGTATTGTTTTTTTTTTCTGGTCTTCTCTTGATTAAGGGTTACTATTTTTTAAAATCCGATTTGACCAAAACATAATTTCATGTAGTTTCTATTCTATAGAGCATATTTCATGTTATTCGGGTTTCGGTTTTTGGATAAAGAAAAAGAAAGAACCCTTTGTCTAAGGAGTAAGGCTGTTCAAAATTTATGTGATTAATTTTAGTCAATGATATGTTCTGTAAGCTGTTTTGTTCATGAACCAGTCAGGACTCTGTTCCTATGACAATGCAATAATCTAGCATTATGATTCAGTTATCATCCTAAGCAATTTAACCAATATCTTATTATTGCCCGAATGTGGGGAAACATTGTATTTGTGATTCATATGTATATTTAAGAATTTGAAACCATAGTGAGAGTATAGTTTGTGGAGATTTTAATGTTATCAGATTCGATGAAAAAGTAGAGGGAGCACAAGAAACGCTAGAGCTATGAAGGATTTTTCCAGAATCATTGATGGTCTATCATTGCTGGATCCACCTCTTCATGATGGTTCCGATACATGGTTTTAGAGGAGAGAACAATCCAAGTGCTTCCAGGATAGATAAATTTCTATTTCCAGAAACATGGGTGAGTTCTTCAATATGATAAAAACAAAGGGTGCTGCCTAGGCTGGCTTTAAACCATTGCCTATCTTATTAGAATGCGGTGATTGGAATAATGGGCAGGGTAACTTAAAGTTTGAGGATATGCGGCTGGAACACAGGGACTTCAATGAACTGGTGGATAAATTGTGGAGCTCCTCATATGATGTACAAAGTAGAGCTGATGAGATCCTAGCCTAAAACTGAAGCTACTGTTAACTGGGAATGTTTCTTGGATATCACGAACAAATGAATTTTGGTCAAAAATGGCTGTACTGGATTGAATATGGTATATCCACAGTGAGATTCTCAGTTCTATTAATGGAAGTCCTCAAGGTTTTTTCGAATCTTTTGGAGGATTATGGCTGGGGGTCCTTTATCTCCATATCTATTTGTTTTGCCTATGGAGATACCTAACTGAATGCTAAAAAGGCTGGGAATTTGGGTTGGATAAGGGGATTACAGGCTGGAAGAAGAGCTGGTGTTAAGTGTGATATATCTCACGTTCTATATGCGGATGATACTCTGATAATCTGTGAAGCAGATTAAAGAACAATTTCTATACCTTGAAAAGCCTAATAGCAATTAACCGCATTGGAAACAACGAATCACACTCTGAAAGGAGGTTCCCTCCCAATAGATGTAAGGAGGGAGAAAGGCGTGATTGCTCTGTCATCCTCCGACCGCCCCCTTTCCACCTCTAAGTAGTGGTGTTGGTGTGTCTCATTGCAATCATTCCGGTCAATCCCTTTCCCGAACCATAGGTAAGGGATGGCAAGAGATGGCCCCTATAGCAGAATAAACCAGTCCCTCATTTGAGAGAGTAAATAGAATAGTGTCGGGCTTACGACAGTCTGACTTTTGAATGACTAAGCAACTGCTAAGCTCTCACCCACCCCCAACCAAGTAGGGTAAAGTGTTCATTCATACCTTTAACAACATCGAGATATAGACTCTCTTTACCAAGAGGAGAAGATAAGGTCTTTTGGCAATAAAAGGTATATTACTAATTGATTCTTTGGCCATTTTGTTTTCAAATTCTAAACCGGCGAGGTGCTGCTGGATGCTTCTGATCAATAGAACACGAATAAGAAGATAAAAAAAAGGTTATGATGAACTTGATTAGAGGAAACGTTATGATGAGCATCTATTTGAGTCAATTATTTCCAAAATCTAATTCCAGTTTTTTCTTATTGATGCACCAGGGATCTACTCTTAGCCCGTTTTTATTTACCTTGGTGATGGATGTTTTGACGCGACGTATTCAAGGAGAGGTGTCGTGGTGTATGCTATTTGCCGATGATGTAGTTTTGATTGATGAGACTCGGGGGGTGTTAATGATAAGTTGGAGGTTTGGAGAAAACGCTGGAATCTAAAGGGTTCAGGTTGAGTAGGACTAAGACGGAGTACTTGGAATGCAAGTTAAGTGATTTGGCGCTTGAGGATGAGATGGTAGTGAAGAAGGATTCTCAGGATGTTTGTAAGAGGGATAGTTTTAAGTATCTTGGGTCTACGATTCAGGGGAATTGAGAGATTGACGAGGATGTCACGAACCGTATTGGGCAGAATGGATTAAATGAAGGCTTGCCTTGGGAGTTTTATGTGACAAGAAGGTGTCCCCAAGCTTAAAGGTAAATTTTATAGAGTGGCAGTCCGTCCGGCCATGCTATATGGGTCGCAGTGTTGGCTAGTCAAGAACACTCATATCCAAAAGTTGAAGGTGGCGGAAATGAGGATTTGCGTTGGATGTGTGGGCTTACCAGGGGAGATAGGGTTAGAAATGAGACTATTTGGGAGAAGGTAGGTGTGGCTTCGGTGGAAGATAAGTTGCGAGAAGTGAGGTTGAGATGGTTTGGTCTTGTGATGAGGAGGGGCACTGATGTCCCAGTTCGTAGGTGTGAGAGATTGGCTTTGAATGGTTTTAAGAGGGGTAGAGGTAGGCTGAAGAAATACTGGAGGGAATACTAGAGGGAGGTGATTAGACATGATATGGATCAGCTACAACTTACTGAGGACTGACCCTAGATAGAAAGTTATGGAGGATGCGAATTAGGGTAGAGGGCTAGGGTGGGTGGGTGAGGCGTAGCTAATAGTTAGGAGTGCTTTGGTTGCAGTCGTGCTAGTAGTCATAGGAGAGTTGGGGGTGAGGTGTGTGCGCGCGTGATAGTGTAGAGAACTATGTAGTGGGTGTTTTCTTTTTGGTTATTTCATCCTGCGGCATATTTTATTATGACTGTGTTTATTGTCCTTTGTTCTGAGCCGGGGATTTATCGGATACAATCTCTCTACTTCTTTGGAGGTAGTGGTATGGACTGCGTACATTTTACCCTCCCAGACCCCACTATGTGGGAGTACACTGGGTATGTTGTTGTTGCAGAGGGATTCTACTAACTTTAACTTTTGAGGCTGTGACTGGTCTTAGGGTGATTCTGGCAAAAAGCAGCTTGTTTAGCATCAATGCTTACAATTGTGTTGACGAGCTAGCTGGGGTATTGGGATGCAAGGTTGAACAACTACCTACTAGTTATTTGGGTCTTCCTTTTGGTGCTAAAAAGAATGAAAAAAAGGATCTCACAAGGGTCCATAAATAAATGTACCAATAAATTGACCCATGGAAAAACACTATTTATCTTTTGGTGGCAGATTTAACTTGATAAGCAGTTTGTTGGATGGAGTTCCAACACATCTGACGTCCCTTTTAAGCTGTCCGTGAAAGAAAACACTGAACATCATAAGTAGTAATTTCTTGTGGGAAGCTAATGCAGATAAAAGGAAGCTAGACTTGGTCAATTGACAAAAAGTGATGATTAACAAGAAAGCAGATGGAATGGGGCTTAGAAATCTGAGGTTGCATAATAATAGTTTCTTGTGAAGGAGCTTAATACAAACATAACGGCAATATCCTTAAATATGGACATGAAGGAGCTTAATAAAAAACATCTCAAATTCCAGCGTTAGGACTGTACTCGATGCTTGGTGATTAAATGCCTTTACTTGCTGTGTTACCCTTCTTTTAAAAGAAGAGAAATGCTTTTCCTTAATCTGGTCCAGACATATGAAGGAAACTTTACATTCCTTTGCCTGAGATGACGGTTTCTACTTTATTATGGATAGAGTGCCATCCAGTTGACATAGAAGTAGTGCTGAAGCTACAGTTTCTTTATCTCAAATCATGTTAATTTGGAAGTGGAATCTTGAATGCACGTCAAAAGTATACAAGGAAAGGACAATGGTGCCACCCAGTTAGGGAGTTATAAACTACACGCCAACAATCGATATATTGAATCAATCATTAGAAAGCAACGATGTGGTAGAATTGGACAGAGTGATAGGCAATGGTGCTACCCAGTTACTTGTTCCTTTTCTTCCATAGGCTTGAACTCCATTACACAGGGTGATAGAATTGGACAGTGCAATATAAATAATCATTGTTACTGTAGAAAGCAACAATGTGGTTCTAGATTTGTGACTATTAATAAAACAGATTCACTGGCTGTGTATCACCTCTTTGTTACAACTCATGATCTTTTTCTCATCATAGACATAGACAACTATTCAAGTACTTAAAATCCAAACCATTCATTGAACATCATTGACTTAGTCATCAGGTTGATCACACAATGAAAGTAATGCGTAATAAACATCTCATACATAGTAACTAAGTATAAAGTTTATACTTCAAAGACTAAGCAACTGAAGTTGTACGCATTTTCGTTGTGCACATATCGGGAAAGAATGATATCCACAGTCTTGTATAGAAAAGGTAGCCCATGCAACTTATTTGGAAAAAGGTTCCAATGAACCAATAGTATTGAAGTTGGTAAACTTCCATTTTGTGTCAGTCTTCCTTGGTTTATATCATCCCGAAGGCATTCAAACACTCATCCATCAAAATTCCTTTTTCACTGCCAAAACATTTCTTCTTCTTGTGACTTTGGTAACTTTCCTGTCCAAGTTTCTGTCTTAGCCACCTTACCCTAATTAACTTCAACAGGTTCATCACATTTAGATTTCCAGTTGAACTGGGTGTACTTGACAAGTCTCATAGAATATAGAAGTTTTTCCTAGCGAAGAGCTTCTTAGCATGACCAAATTGAAACTCGACTATTTGATTCTTTTTCCCAATTATTCTGTTTCATTTTTATATAGTGCTATCAGGATTTTAACACAGTGCTGATGGGATGAGCCTTATGTAAAATATGGGTGCTTTGTAATTTATTTGATAGTCTAAGAAGGATGATAATCAAGCTCCCGCGGCTCTCACTTCTTTACATACCGGACCCTCTTCATGTATAGCATGGTGTTAATATGTACTTAATGTTGATGTTAGGTTGGATGCTGTCTTATGAAAACAGATTTAGTGCTTGATCATTTTCTTGGATAGATTAGCACCGACTAGGTTCTCTGTCCTATTTTCAGGCTCCGCGCACATGACATGGAAGGAAAAAAAGGAGTTGGAGAACAAGAAAGTAGTTGCACTTGGTGGGAAGGTGAGGAATGAACTTTATGAATAATACATTTGCAGTGTTAGTATTTTCTTCAATTTTTTTGATGAATACTGTAATATTTTCTGCATCTGTTAATACTGTTCCTTTTAATCGTGGCAGCCTCAGAAGAAACAGAGATTACCACTAAGTGTAGCACGAGTAATGATGAAGAAACAGAAGGAAAGGGAGGAGAAAATGCAAGAAGAGGTTCAAAAATCAGCTCTCTTTGGAGTTGTTTACTGGAATTTCCCCTTAACATAAGTTGCTAACTTATTTGTCTTGCAGAATTTGGTACTTGGACGATTCGGGGGAAGTAGTTCAAGAAAAGCATCAGGAAGGCGCAGACCTGAGGACAGGGTGCTGAAATCAACTGAAGGTCACTTCAGAAATGGGGTGCTTGATGTTAAAGAGTTGTTAAAACCTTCTGCACCTAAAGCTTCATTTGATAGGAAGCAGTCTTTTTCTTTTGGTGAAGGGAAGAAGAAGAGTAAGGGTGGTAATAAAAAGAACAAGGGCAAGAAGAATAAGTGTGGTGGTCGCGGCAGGAAGCGCCATTAAACATGGGGATAAATTGAAAAAAAGTTCTTCTTTATTGAGTTTTCATGCTTTAAATCCTAGTGGATTCTGGTTTCTGCTAAATTTGAGTATAGTTTCTAATGTTGGGAGGATGCAGTACTATGTTTTTTGTTCAGAGAGAAAATGGAATAGATCTTCCCATATGTATTAGTACTGACATGATTTTTGTTGCTATACTGTTGGCACTTGGCAGCAAAAGCTTGCAAAACATTTTGTATTAAGTTTTCATTGCCTGCTCAAAATTTTACTTAGATGTGCTAAATGTTTGTTTGTTTGTTCTCTTTTTTCCTTTTAATATCAACGATTTCAATTTATGTTGGGCTCATCCCGAAATGCAAGTATATATTGATCCCACTGTGCATCAAATGGCTCAATATCAGCTGAAGTGTATCATAGATAGGGACTCTTGATACGGCTTCTGCCTTGAAAGTGCATACCTTTTTGAAAATTTTTAAGGATGTCAAGTCTCTGCTTGGTGAAGTTACAGATGACTTATTGGTTTGTGGATTGATGGACTTGGGCATGTCATCCATGCTTGTCTATAATAGAATCACATCTTAGAGACTACATATTTATAAGGCCAAACCCCATTGATACCCCTCAATTAAGATCTGTACTTATTAGGCCCTCAAGTGCTAAAATTGATACCTATCAGACACAAAATTGGGGTCTCAAATGGTAATTTTTTTTTTTAAAAAAAAAATAAATCACATTTTAACTTATTTAATATATTTTTAAAAATAACAAGTTTTAGTTAAAAAAATAAAAATCAGCTCCCCTCCTTCGACCTCCACCCCACCACCCACCCCCACAAAGACTCCAGCCATCTTCTTCATCTCTATTTTTTTTCTTTTTAAATTCTTAACAATTAACAATTTTCAATTAAAAAGAAACAGTGAAAGTCATGAACTTTAGCATATTAATACATTTTTCTTTGCAAACTTGATATGTTTTTACGGAGTAAATTTGATTCCGGCGAAACTTTATTTTTTTCGGCTAACTTGATATGAATCTGAGATTACTTTATTGATATTATTAAAGAATTCAAATTCTAATGAACCCACAACATAAGAAGAAGAAAAATAACAATAAATATGAATTAGATTGTTAAAGAAATAAGATTTCTAAAAAAATATTGATTTCTTTTTTTTACAGAAATGGAGAAGAAGATGATAAGAGCGAGCGGGGGTCGCTTGCATGGGGGGAAGGTAGTGGAAGACATCCTTTTCTTTTGATTACTGATTAATCAGATATTAAAAAAAAAAAAATGAAAGATGGAGGAAAAGATGGCAAGAAATGGAGAAGAAGAACAAGCGGGTGGGGTGGGGGATGTTGAAGGGGATCCCATTTTATTTTTATTTTTTAAAAAAATTTAAAATTAATTTTTAATAAGTATTGGACCCGCAATTTCATGTGTCAACTTCCAATTAGCCTTTTTTGCCACGTCATCGCGTGTGAATTACACACACTTGAGCCTTTGCTGATTAGGAAAAAAAAATGCCCAATTGGATCAAAATTCGAGGGGTTTAGGGGTCTGATAGGTATATGTCTTAGTTGAGGGTTCTAAGTGAATTTTCGAAACAAATTTGAGGGCCTATCAATGGGTTTGACCTATTTATAAAAAGGTGAAAATCGTTTTCACCCCCCAACTTTGTTTTAAAAATCAAACTCCCTCCTCAACTTTGAAAAGTAATCATACTCCCCCCTTTATTTCATGTAATGTCCATTTTACCCTTGTAATTTTAATCCTATATTTATATAAATCTTTTTTATATTATATATAATATATTTTTTTTAACTTGGGTATTTATAACATTTTAGGAAAAAGTCATCGTTTACACCCTATAATATGCACGAAAAGTCGAAAACATACTTAAACTATTGATGTGACCTATTACACACCTATACTATATAAACATGAATTTATTTACTCTTCGCGATACCCATGTCTAGGCGCTTTTCTTACACTCGTAAAAAGCGCGTCCAACCTTTTAAAACTCAAAAATAAACGGTAAAAAATATTAAAAATTTAATAATTAATTGAAGCCCCCAATGGATATATTGACCCAAAAAACTCCATTTAAGTCAATTTGGGGTTCCCAAACTCAAGAACCCTAATTCTCGAATTGGTCATCGAAAATCAAAATTCAAGCTCATTTCTTTGAAGAATTAACAACTAAATCCTTTAATCGTTTCATTTTTTACTATATTGCAAGAAAATATAGTTCTTTTCTCTTAATTTTTTTCAAATTTTAATAATTATTTCTCCCCCCAAAGTGTTTCTTCATCTCTTCGATCATGTTCAAATTTGCTATACTCAACTTGGAATGAAAACTGAGAAATGATTTTGTATTTTGTCTTCGTCGATCCTTGATGCTCTTCAAATTGGTCTGTCGATTCATATTCTACCCGAATAGATCGAGTTAGGGTGTATTAATTTGGGTTGGGTCGGGTTATAGTGTAGTAGTATGGGTTGGGTCAGGTTAGAGTCTAATATTTTGGGTTGAATCGGATTAGGGTCAAATATTATGAGATTGGACGGGTTAGAGTTAAATTTGATAGGAATATATTGAATTAAAAACGTGACATCACCCCAGGGTGAGTGTACTCCACTCCACTCATTAAACTTGGGCCATTTATGTCGCGAGGAGTAAATAAATTCACTTTTATATAGTATAGGTGTGTAATAGTTCACATCAATAGTTTAAATGTGTCTTCGATTTTGGGGATAAAATTTAGGATTATTTTATCCAGCATTTGGTTAGAAGTATTAGTTAGTTTTAAAATTATTTATCCCACTATTTATATCACGGGGATGAGATAAGTTACCATATATACATGTTGGTACAATTTATTTTGGGATATCCAATCCTGAGATAACTTGTTCGCAACCAAGCCACCCCTAAGTGTGTGTATATGTATGTACATGCATGTGCATATATTTTTTTGTGTTTCACAACTTTCTTACTAAATTGTTTCATATTACTTGACTTTTATTGGCATGATAAAATCCTTAAGAAAGTTTTATTTGGATGTGTATTTTACTAAGTTAACCTTATTAATAATATTTTGAAACTTTAAATTTGTCTATACTACTACTTTATGTAGTTGTTTAATACTAAGAGGGTAAAAAGAAAAAAAATATAATAAAATTCTCTTGATTTTATATATTGGACAAGTAAATTAAAGAGAAAATGCACTATTTCCACCATGAATTATAAACAAAATTGCTGAGACACACTCCAACTTAAAGGGGGTCTTATTACCCTCTATATTAATTAAAATCGTATTTTTGGCAACCTTAAGACCTACATAACACATACGTGGCATACTGCGTGAATCAACATACTGAAGGTTCACTAGGCACACGTATGTGCTATGTAGGCACTTAAGGTTTCCAAAAATACGATTTTAATTAGTCTAGGGGGTTAATAGGACCCCATTTAAGTTGGGGTATGTCTCAGCAATTTCGTTTATAGTTAAGGGTGGAAACAGTGCATTTACTCTAAATTAAAATAACTATTTTGAGTATGAGCGTCAAGTGATAAGAGACAAGTATTATCTATTGACTATATAAATCATATATGTTGTGCTTGTCATTAATAGAATATTACATAAATTATAATTTAAAATATAAACAAATATAAACTTTAAAAATCTAGCCTTATTTTTAATCATTATTTTATATTGGAAAATGCTCTGTTTCCATCCTGAACTATACACGAAATTGTTGAGACACACTCCAACTTTAGGAGAGTCCTATTACCCCCTGGACTAATTAAAATCGTGTTTTTTGCAACCTTAGTGCCTACATGGACCTTCAGTGTGTTGATTCACTGATGTGCCATGTACGCACTAAGGTTGCCAAAAATATAATTTTAATTAATCCAGGAGGTAATAAGGACCCTTTTAAAGTTCGGGTGTATCTCAGCGATTTTGTGTATAGTTCAGGGTGGAAACTAAGGATTTTCTCTTTTATATTTTCTGCATTGAAACATATTTATAAAATTAATATTACTTATTATTTTCACTTGTAAAATAAATATTAGAGTTTTGATTACTATTAATAAAATTAATTTTCTTATATTAATTTACTTTATAATAGATCATCATTAGCTTATATAATTAATTAGTATTTCACTTTTTAGTATTTCACTTTTTACGCCCAGAAGATAATGTTCATGTTTTTATGAAAAAAATTGTTACATAAATTCTAAAAAAAATAAAAATATGATGATTTTAAAAAAGTTGAAAGAAAAATAAAATAGTTGATGACGAGAGGGTACAATAGGCATTTTGAAAATTCAATTAAGATAAACGGGGGAATATGATCATTGTTCAAAATTGAGGGGAGAGTTTGATTTTTAAGACAAAGTTGGGGAGGGAAAATGATTTTCACCCATTTATAAAATATGTTAAAATCATCACATGTGAAATCCCATCTAAGACATATCACCATATACCTGACAAAAATGTGATGACTTAATTATTAAATTTAGTATTATTCGTGTTTAGGCAACAAACTTAAAAAACACTTTTGAGCAACAATTAGTGTTTGGTTAAGCTTTAAAAGTACTTCTAAGTGTATTTTTCTCACAAGTGCTTTACAAACGTGTTTTTGGGGAGAACCTACATTTTTTCAGCTTAAGAAAAACTTCTTTTGCTACTACTCCCTAGAAGCACTTATTTTCTCCCAAAAATTTGAGTAAACACCTTAATTTTTTAAAATAAGCACTTTTGGGGGATGTCGAGCCCTATTTTTACCTGAGGTCAAAACGAGCATCACTTTATGGACTCTAAATGAATTAAAGTTTGCACAGAGTCGCCACCTAATTTTTAAGAAAAATAAGGAAACCTATTGAAGTATTAACATGCGATTAATGTTTTTAGTCTGCGAAAAAACAATTGAGATTCTAGGTAAGGGTTCAAGTTATTCCGAAGGGAAGAGGTTAGACATCCTTCAGAATCCACAAGTGTGGTACCCGGCTAGACTAAATTTTTCAAAGAGGGAGGAGGTATAAAAAATAATGTAGAAGTGTATGTATTAAATATAAAATAATATAAATGTTTAAAATTATGTAAAGATGTATGTATATTAAATATATAAATAAAACATGTTATTATAAAAAATGTAAGAGATATGTATAAAAATACATGTGAAAAGAAAAGTATTTTATGTCGTGTGAAAGAGAGTATATCTTGATATGCCATGAAGAGAAAGAGAAAAATAATGTTCTTTATTTGATTAAAGTTTATGAAAAAGTAAAAATTTACTTTGACAAAAAGATCACAATGTTTAAGATGTCAAAGTATGTAAACTAATTTGATTAATTTAATTTATTAATGAAAACATTAACGACCTAAGTTTGCATAAACGCTAGGTGAATTTGTATAAAGAAAATTCCGTCCAACACCCCAAAAATAAAGTTTTCACTATAATAATATTTGTACAAATATAAAAATACAATACAAAATTAAAAAGGCCCCTTTGAATGCAACTCTCGACGAGTAATCCAAATAACCTATATAAACACTTGTAAAAATGTTAGTAACGAATAAACAATAATCAAAATAAATTGAACAAGCATGTGTGTATATAAATATTTAAAAAGATATTTTTTTTGGTTAAAAAGTGGGCTCAGATAAAGTCATGACTGCGAAATGGTTGCTCAATTAATTGACCGTCCTAAATTGTTTTGCTACGAAGTGGTTGCTCAATTAATTGGTTGTCCTAAATCGTCTTGTCAAAATCTGAATTGTAAAATCTTGTATTGTTATAAAGTTTCATCATCGCCCAAAATATTTATTTTATTACGTATTTGTACAGGTAAAGTCCGTCTTTTGCTTACGGAGGCCTCAAATTAATAATAATTTTTTATCGGCCATGTATCGTGTAGTATCTTATTCTTTATCAGCCAAGTAAAAATGTGTAAATGACACAACAGTCCAAAATCAATGTCTGATTCAACACAACAGTCAATCAATGGAAAAAATAATCAAAAACGGAGCAAATATAGCAGCAACAACAAGAATAAGCCACAATATACAAATATATCAATAAAATGCAGTCTAAAAATAGCGAAATCCCACCAAAAAATGGAGTTCGTCGGAGAATGTACAACTCCAAACAGATCTGCGAAGCTAACAATCAACCAACCATATTTAATATATATTACAAAATAAATCAGTGACCGAAAAAGCGTTGCTTCAACGGCTTTTGCCGGAGCAATGCCGAAATCACACCAAATTTGGTCAAACTTGACCCTTTCTCGGTACTACAACAGCAAATAGAGGAGAGAGGAGAGATGAGAGAGTGAGCAGCAAGAAAAGAAGGAAGAAGTGGGGAGGAAAGGGCGACGTATGACTGTGGTGGTCGTCGGAGTGGTGGTTCGCCGGAGCAGCAGGTTTCGGCTGCTGGAGAGAAAGAGAATAGGGGCGGCAGCGGCTAGAGCAGATCTGGTGGCATGTTTTGTCGGCAGTAGTAAGGAGAGGACAGAGATGCGTGTGGTGATGGTGGTCGCCGACGGTAGTGGAGCTGTGGTTGTGTGGCTGTTTTTTTTTTTTTTTTTTAGAGAGAGAGTGCTGATGTTTGTGTGTGTTAGTGCGTGAGTTTGTGTCTCTGTGTGTTAGTGTGTATATTTATTTTTATATATATATGAATAAATAAAATATGCTTGTATATTTATGAATATGTGTGTGGGTTTGCAAAGGAAAAATGTTTATGAGTTGTAAAAAATAAATATGTGTATTTTGAAAGAGAGGAAAAAATGAACCAAAAAAAAATGTGTCTATAAAATGTGTCCTTCCACCACCTATTTATACAAAAAATTGAGCACCCCTTTTATCCAATGGATAAAAGAGTGTCCTCTCTTTTTATAATAGAACACCCTTAGGTCCTTAAGTTATTGGCCAAAGGATTTTCATTCTTTTGACCAACGGACAAAGTAATTATTCAAAGGGTAGTGTCATTGAGTGGTTGTTGTCAAATGCGATAAGACAACACTGAGTGGTCATTGTCGGACGTGACAAGACATTATTGTGTAGTCGTTGCCGGATGTGATAAGACATCGAATTATTATACTGCACAAAAATAATTGATCCGACTCAACGTTTGCGGACTGTAAAATATAAATGTTGAATGAAAAAATATAAAGAATATTAAAATTATTAAAATATAATTAATTTAAAAATACTATAATATATATATATATATATATATATATATATAACGTCATGTCGTGCATGTGTGCGGGTAATTGTAAAATGTTAAGAACGATATTGAATGGATAAAAATCCTAAAATTAGAAAAATTATTAATAAATTATAAAAAATAAAAATATGACAAAAAATTGATTAAAATCCTAAAGAAAGGATAATTATCAATAATTTATCGAACAATTGTAAAAAGATATAAAAATTATGTTGCGTGCCCTTTAACGAACAAAAAGCCTAAAGATATTAATTTTAGGCACGGAGAGCAAAAATTGAGTGTCAACAGGGGAAAATAAGCTTGGCCACACGCGCTATTTGTCTTCCTCGTTTAACTTACTGAAATCTTCTCTAAGCCATTTTGATCTTCATGATTCAGCTTCTTGAAACAAACTATTTTAGAATCCAAAATGTGATCTTTAATCAACTTTTCGTTCTCTGTTAACTCTCCTTCAATAACAATTTTATCAATACAACTATATCTTTTGTGTGCATTTGCCCGTCTATTGAAGAGTTTTGCATTTCTATCTCCTTGTTCAATCCATAAACTTTTTTATTTGTCTCCAAGAAATTTCTTCAGCTTTAGCAATATCTGCTAATTCTTCATGATAGCACCCCATTCATCCTCATTCTCATCAGGAAATAATTGTCTTCAGTAGTCATGGTGATGTTGGGCAAAATGACTTTGTTGTTGGTGAAAGTAGTAAGTCTGCAGGGCATAATAACTATCAAGATACTAGGATGACAAAAATGATTTATGATACTTTTGGAATGCAACAGGGGCTTGAATTTAGGAAAAATGTCGAAGATATTCTCAACAGAGAAGCACACTATTTTTATGAAGAATTTCATGCTGCTAGTTATGCTTTGTTTGACGGATGTTCGCACTCTTAATTGTCTGTTGCTGTTAGATTATTAAGTATTAAATCTGATTGGAATATTTCTGAAGGAGGAATGGACTCTATGATAAACCTTATTAAAGCGTTAGTTGACCCTACTTTAGAGGTTCCTGATTCTTTCTATAAGGCAAAAAAAATGGTATTAAAGTTAAGTCTCTCCCCGATTAGAATTGATTATCGTGAAAATGGTTGTATGTTATACTTTAATGAAGATGCTAAACTAGAGTCTTGTAAATTGTGTCAACACCCTCGCTATAAGTGTGGTTGTCGTGGAAATAAAATTGATATTAAGGCGAAGCATTGTTTACCCCTTATACCAAGGTTGAAGAGGTTGTATGTATCAAACGACTCAGTTCCTCATATGTGATGACACAGTGAAAACAGAAGGCCCTCTGGTGTTATGTGTCATTCGTTTGATGAATAGGTTTGGAAACATTTTGATGCAACTTATCCAAATTTTCAGCTGAGCCCCAAAATAATCGATTGGAATTGTGTCATTCATCAGTTGTTGATTATACATAATTAATATATAATATTTAAATTCATTAAGTAAAAAGCATAAAGAGAGACAAATGGATGACGATAATAAATATAAGAAGAGAGCATGAATTAAAATTAAAATCAATAAAATTCAAAATAAAAGGAAAAATACAGGTAGAGGTAATGTTGTATTTTTGTAGTAAAGTATTATCAAAATATTACTTAAATAGAATTCTAGAATTTTATTTTTATATAAAGTAAAATTCTATTTGATTTAGTAGTTTTAAATATGATGATTTTTTATTTAGATAAAATAAGAACTTTAACTAATTTGTTATTGTTAATGTATAATTAAAATTTTACTTGAAGAATATAGGAAAATCATTGAATTTGGAACTAAAAAAAGTTAAAGAAGTAAAAGTTAAAAAAATAAGGTTGGTTTTTGCCTTTTTGGATGTGCATGTTTTTACCTTTTTAGGTATTATTAGTTTTGTAATATATATTAGCGTTTATGTATAATTAAAATTTTATTTGAGGAATATAGAAAAAAATAATTTTAAATTTTCTTAAAATCAAATTTAGTTGATTTATAATTTCCAAACTAATGGAAGAAGTATTACTTGTCATCTATTTCGATGACTTCTAATAAGAAAAAGTTTTATCATAAATATATTTAATTAAGTTTTAACTTTTAAATATTAGAAAAAATAATGAAAAGACGATTTTATCTAAAACAAAGACTTTTAATGAAGGGCAAAAAGTTCAAACGACATTTCTAAGTCCTTTCACACTTTTAATATATTATTATATTATTATTATATATTATATTATAGATTACAGATATAAATTATAGATAAATTTACATAGATTATATATAGATATATAGATTATAGATATAGATAAATCAGGAATTTATGTAATTATTTGAAAGGGTTCGACTTTTACGTGATTATGGTAAGTTAAATTGTGGTATGATGTAACTTCTTCTTTATTTTATGCAATTTTTTCTTGGATTTTTGCGAACCTATGACCTCTAAGTCCTATTGCAACAACTTTATCGGTTATTCTCTTTTGAGGGAATTACAATGTCAGAAATTGAACCAACCGAGTTATTAAGATGTCACTAATTGGGTTGGCCCAAAAATTCAAAATTAAAAGGAAGCCCACCTAGTTCTATTGACCCGGCTCATATTAAACAAAACATATATCGTTCTTCTTCTTCTTCACTCATATTGTCGGAAGTTGTACGGTTTGCCGTGGCTGGCGGCGCTGTTAAAATTCGACGGAAAAAAGGTATCTTTATTCCTTATAACTTACAAATTGCTCTTTAGTTTTCATAACTCTTTTATGTGTTTTCATAATTCTTTAAAAGAGCAAAACAAGAACACAATTTCTTTCTTAATGTTGCTTTTGTTTCTTTCCCTTTTTCATGTTTTTATCTCCAAATTATGCAGCTACTGCTTCTTTGATGCGTAGAAATGCTACTAATTGGGTTGTATGCTTGTAAAAATTGAAGCTTTTTTTTTTTTTTAGCTACAATAAAGAACACTTCAAGAATAAAAATATTTTCCCCTCTATTTTAAGCTATAATGGTAGCTTAGTGTCTTTTCTTGATTAATTCCACTGGTATTGTCTACCCTCAGCAGTACAGGTACCGGGTAACTTTATCCACTAAGGCTTGAATATATTGGGAACAAATCAGCCAATGTTAGCTATAAGTTGAAACCTATTTAGGAGGTTGTTTATGAGTTTATTAGTAGCATATAAGTGACATGTTGTTTGATTTCAGGTAGTTTGAGTGCTGTCCATCGACTAGAATTGTTTGCAAGGATATTGGATGTAACAACAGTCCTGGTTCCCTCATCTTATTCTTTTTTTCTCTTGCATCTTTCTTCTATAAGATCTTTTTGGAATTTTTTTTTTCTTTTCTTTGTTTGGTATCTATAATTAACTCTCTTGCTTGGAGCTTAAAAGTGTAATTTACTCTAAGACCCAAAGTAGTAAAATCCAAGGTGTTGTAGATATAATCGAAGGCAGAACTTAACAAATCTTACTTTCTTCTTACGAGAAAGAGGAGGTGGGAAGCTGAGAGTTGAAGGGAACCATTAAAATGGTATAAAGGGTGTCCTCAGGCTTAGATGATGTCCATTTGATTTCTGTAGGGAAAAATAAAAAAAAAAATGAGTTGTGTCATTGTAAGCATGTAAGAAAAAGCTCTGGTTGCTGGTTGGAAGATCTTGAAGTTTGATGAATATGGGATGAAGATGATCATCTCAATCAAAAGTTTATGTAGCATGCGAGGCTTGTAACTAGTCACTATAGTTGTTAGGTTCTTATTTTTTAATTTCTCTTTTCCAACATTGGACTTTAGTTTTGTTAGTTTACAATTGAGCCTGAGACCTCACAGTTCTGAACGAAATTCATAGGCTGCTAAGCTATCCCCCTTGGATGCCAAAGAATTCCTTAACCATTCTTTTGTGTGCAAGCTTTGTGCTGTACTTGAATTGTGGAAGAGCTAAACAACTTCGTTCATGTATTCCTAAACTTTTGTTATTCTTTTTCTTTTTAGGTTTTACTTATTTGTTTATTTTATTTTTTGCGCCTGAAGTTAATTGGAGATCTGATATAGATGGAAACCAAGGCAGATGGAAGTGATGGATCCTTGGTTTTAATCAAGCAAGGAGCTGAGGCTGTGAGTTCATATTTACTTGTTCTCTATTGTGTTTCTATAAAACTTTCCTGTAGTATTTCTGATCTTTTTTCTCTAATTTTCTTTTGGAAAGATTTTGTGGGTGGGTGGGTGTCTTTTGTTTAGGTTAAAAGTCAGTAATAATATGTACTACTATTTCTACCAACGTTCATTTGATGGCAAGTAATTGTTGACACTTGACACTAGAGTTTATGTAAAATATATCTTTCTTCTCTGTTGATAACATCAGAGGGTGTTTGAGTCGACATTTGTGGGTAGCAGGAGGTGTATTATCAAGGAACGGTTTTCAAAGAAATACAGGCATCCGATTTTGGACTCAAAGCTACCCTTAAACGGTTGAAGGCGGTTGGTGTAAAGTGAGACCTACTCTTTTTTTAAATCCTTCTTAAAGCTCGTATTGCTAAAATAAATTGAATCGTGGTGCAGGAGGCAAGGTGCATGACAAAAGCTAGACGGCTCGGTGTTCTTACTCCAGTGCTTTATGCTGTTGACCCTGTTATGCATTCTCTCACCTTTGAATATATTGAAGGCCCTTCTGTGAAAGATATATTGCTTGTTTTTGGACTAGTTGGTGTCGACAAAGAACGGATGGCTGATATTGCAACACAGATTGGTAATGCTATCGGAAAACTACACGATGGTGGCCTAGTCCATGGTGATTTGACAACATCAAACATGTTACTAAGGAGTGCTTCCAATCAGCTGGTGAACTTTTTCCTCTCTCTCTTAGAATGTTCCTCTAATTCTCATGATTGACTATTTTTGTCAATTTCTTTCCTTATTTGCCTTCTCTCTTGGTTTTGGAGGATGAAGTTCTAAGGTCAACCTTAATGACATTATTTTTCTGTCAGTGATACTTTTTCTCCAGGTGCTAATTGACTTTGGTCTAAGCTTTACTTCAACACTTCCGGAAGATAAAGCAGTTGATTTATATGTACTAGAACGTGCTTTACTCTCTATGCACTCTTCTTGTGGAAATGTGGTAAGCTCGCTCTGTCATATCTACTGTGTTGTGGGTTAGAGGCATGTTTAAAGCCTTTTGAAGCTTTTTGCTCTTCTCTGTTCCCTCATTTTTAAATCATAATTTCTTCCAGGGGAAAGGATGTTAATTTCTTCTTTTAGATTAATCTTCCTTTTGCCTTTGCACATTATATCATTTGAACATATTATTGCATGAAACATACACTGCTTCACAGAAACAGTATTTTGATGGCATCATTGAACAGTTCTCCACTTCTCTGGTGTTCTTTCTCTAATACACTTGAGTGTCTCATTAATTGTTTAATTGATATAAAAGAAGCCTTTGAAGGACTAAGTGCCCCTAATTAGGATTATAGAACTATATATTTCTTGTAGTTTGGAAACACGAACCTTATTTTGGCCACACACGACACGTGGATTTGTTTAGTTTTTTCAAGATGCATGTGAATAGTGGATGTGGATAGTGGTGTTACTTTGACTTATAGTGAAGAGCACATTCATCTTCTATGGTTTATATTGCTATCACAGATGGACCATATACTTACTGCATATAGGAAGTCCTCTAAGCAGTGGTCATCAACTTTGAACAAGCTAGCCGAAGGTGCTGCCTACTCTTCTTCCACGTCCCTTCTATTTATTACCTTTTGTATTCCTAGAAAGAATAAATAACATGGGTCTAATTTCGGCGGGTTCTTTATGTTTTGATCTTCTGATTTTGTGACTTATTTCAGTGAGGCTAAGAGGAAGAAAGCGCACAATGGTTGGTTGACTTCCCCAAGTCTACAGACTCCACGGTGAGGTACTTGGTCTCCATGCTTGCAGTATGACTTTTTATATTGCATCCAGTATGTTATATTTCCAATATGATTTTTTATATTTTTCCAGATGTTATACTATCACATTCCCATGGTTTCATGCCAACAGCGCAGTGCTTTGCTTGCACCCCTTTTTTTAAATTGTTGCTATCCCGTATATAGTTCATTTCTCAGAGTAATCATTGACCAATTTCACTACGTCTTCTTGAAGGTGTTGGATATCATGGTTATCTGGCCTATTTGTTTTCTTAATACAACTGGATTCATTCACATATCCATACCTCTCTTTGACCTTTTCTCTTTCTTTTCTGACAGCCTGAACATTAGTAGAACGATGACGGGACATGAAAAACTTTAGATAAATAGAAAACATAAGGCTCATTGATCTACCAAACATAGCAGTTATAAGTAATAAAACAATGTGCTTATGTTGCACTCAGACTGCAAATAGTCTTTATAAGTTGTACGCCGGTGTTTTTAGCCCTTCATGAATAGTGTTATAATTTATTTTCATATAGCACTTGGGCACCACCGCGGTGAACAAAAGTACTGTTTGTGCATGTGCTTGAAAAACTGCACTATCTACTGTATCATGAACAAGTTGTCTATACGTTCCTGGCATACAGTTGCTGATTTAGGAGCTGTCTCTATTAGTTTGTAAATGATTTCTCTGATTGATTTTCAGTGAACAGATCAGATGCCATGGAGCAAGAGAAACCGAAAGACCTGCTCATTGCAAAGATCTATCTGTATTTGTTGCAGTCTTGATTATTGTCAGTGTGACTGATGGTACCTATTTGAATTTATGTGTGTACAATTCTCTGTATTCTTATTCAACTATATAGCCATCAGTTGAACCTACGATACATGTTCACAAGTACAGTTTCAAAGTTTTATTTTCACCAATAGCGAAACAGTGAAGCATGGAATATTGACAAACTTACACCATTCATAAGCTGGGAAACAAATTTATCTCCCACTGAAATCTTTAAACAGAATGTCTTATTCCACTGTTTCTACAACAACATACCCCCCCCCCCCCCCCCCCCCCCCCCACCCCCACAGTGAAGTTCCAATTTCCACTAGTGGGATCGGAGGAGGGTAAAGTTTTTACAAAAGGACCCTCCGCTCAAAAAAATGATATGTTTTTGAATTTTGAGAAACTCTTTGAAGAACTTGAAAGAGTGAGCTTTTCACAACATCTAACAAGGTGGCAAATGATGAAATTCATAGAGCATGTTAAGAACGAAACTCTGGGATTCAATTAATGGCGGAGTAATAAGCATCAATATGCATTTATTTTATTCAATAATAATAAATTTTCTTATAGGCTGGCCACCAATATTTTTCTGCAATCAGTAACTAAATAAGTTTTTGATTTCACTGTAATTTCTAAGGAAACTAAAATTATCAGTTGTACCCCACAATGCTAGCATATATATAACTTAAAAGCCAAGAATCAATATTTGCACGTACTTTTTGACCTCTAAAAAATGGATGTCCTACAAAATCACAACTGATCATTATCGTCGCCGTCGTGCACCACTTGCTGCTTTGCTGAGTTCATCACTATAGCTACAGGAGAGCATGTTAAGAATGAAACTCCGGCACCCACTAAACTCGATACGGAATAGGTATAATAATTACAATAAAAATATACTAAAATAAGTATAAATTATATAAAAGTACCCACTAAACAAAAAGTTGGTTAGGTGAACTGGCATGTTGAGGTGATTTTTTATTTTTTTTCTATGGTAAGCACCCACACTCCTTAAATCCTAGGTCCGCCACTGCTACAGCATAGTTCCCCGCTTGAAGGTTTGGTGGTGTTAAGATATCCCAGTGAGCTTTTTAATAGATTCCGAGGATAAATGTAACTATACATGATGGACTTTATTCAATATTCATTGATTAACCTCGAATAAATGATAAGTAGCTTGTGTTAAATTACATGACTATCAATATATACGACTTAAATCCTATATTGCGAGAAGTATATTCATATGTATGATCGAGCTGGGACTACATCTGCAAGAAGTATATACTAATATATATACTCTTTAATTTCTTTATATAAGAGCTTTAGGCTATGCATAATTATTATTAATATAAGTAATTGCAATAATTTTACATCTTTTAAGGTTAGTAATCGATCATTCCTTAATTAATTACACATTCTTCATCACGAGCTAGTAATTACTCATTCTTCATTAGTTCTTCATCAAAAGCTACTCCTTGCAGAATGAATGTGAACTGAGTTTAATCAAAGCATGAAATTTAACAAGTATATTACTTAATGTTATGTATCAAGTATGAAGAAATTAAAATAAAATTGAAAAACTAATGACAAGTCATGAGATGTGTACGAGTTTGACAAAATCTTAGGTTTCAATTATACGTCATGTCAGGTCCGTTTTTAATTTATGTGATGGTGTTATATATATAGTGGTGTTACATTAACAAAAATTCTAAATCCACTAATGCATATATAAAGAAATAGCTTAAAACAACATAAGTGATCAATATGTTAACTTGTTTGAATTAATTGTTGACGAAATCTTGTGAAGGTAATTAGGCTGATTATATCTATCACCATTATATAACTTAGGCCCTATTAATACAACATCTTAATTATTCAGATATTCATTCAGACAGCTTAATCTTAAAAAAACAAATGCACCCTTAAATCCTAATTACTATATGTGTATAGCTCATCCATTAATTCATATTAAGGATGTATATATGATCGAGCATGAATATATTTGCAAGAAAGTATATACTCGTTCTTTATATAAGAGCTTTATGATATGGATAATATAGTTGAGTATTAGAATTATTTTACATCTTTTAAGGTAATTAATCGGGCATTCTATTATTAAATATAAATATTACAAAGAAATATAAAAGTCTAGCAAAATATGGTAAGTAGTATTTACTACAACTTATTTTGACTGGGAAAGTTGCTCTTAGATGCTTGATACCATAAAATAAAGTTGACTAGTTTAGTAACCTTACTAAACTATGAACAAAGGGATTTTTTGGTTGAAACAAGTTATAACGGGATGAATTATTCTGGATTTAGTTATCTCACCTTGAGATGAGATAAAAATATGACACTGTAATTCTGTAATGTGTTATTCTATTCATTTTGTTTCAATTAAACATAGAATAAGCTCAGTCTAAAATTATTCTCGAAATTTTTCTTATCTCTTGTACAAGTAATTAGAGAGAATCTTTTTAAAAAATAATGTATCATCATATCTTATTCATTACTATGTTCAATTAATCTATACATATTAAATCTAAACAAATTTAATCGTACTTTTCACCTCCAAATATTTGGTGTCTGAAATCTACTGTACGTTCAGAATAATCTAGATTCGCAATGTAGAAAACTTACCATGCGGGTTTTTTACCCCTCTCCATAAAATATGACCCTTTTACCATATCAACACACCTTTGGTCATAAGCCATAACATATGATTATTACTAGTTTACTTTCTTGATTTTCATGTACTTGAACTTAATTAAAAGGAAGACGTGAATTTTACCAGCTACTCAATCGATCTTACAATATAGGAGTAGTAGTAGTAGTAAAAATTTAAAAGATATTAACACGAGAGATAAAAATAGATAAAATTATACCTAATTATAAAAAAAAAAAAAACAAGAAAATTCTTATATCACGATATTCAAATTTTATATGCATATAACTTATAAGTCATGGTACATAAAGTACACAATGAACTTATTACAAAAACTAATAGCCAATAATATAATATTGCATATATATAAATATCACTACTCCTTCATCATAAGCTAGTAATTAATCATTTCTCTCAATTTTTTTTGCCTGATATTTCTAATTTCTCCATCATCAAATTTTCATCAGAATCCATTTCTAGCTCTTCCATCATCATCAAATCTTCATCAAAATCCATTTGACTTTCACGGCATTCCTCTGTGCAGAATGGATGTGAACTGTTTTCAATCAAAGCATCAAAATTAATAAACATATTAAAAATCTATCAACTAAGTCTAAAAAAGGAAATTAAATTAAAAAAAATGAATAATGACAAGTGAGATGCATAAGGTTTTGACAGAATTTTAAATTTCGATTATATGTTACGTCCATTTTAATTTATGCCACGGTCTGATAGTATTCGTTGTGTTACATTAATCCACTTAGTTTTATATGTAATCCCGAAAAAGTCTAGATAGATCTTCAATTTTTTGAAATTATATCTAAATAGAAATCATATAACTCACAATCGTTAAGAATTTAAAATAGTACCACATAGGGGTACTTTATGTATGTATATATGTTGATTAAAATTTTGAATCCACCACCACATAAAACATGTAAGTTCAAGAAAGATGTGTGGATCAATCCAATTCGATCTATATAAAAAAAAATTCACAAAAAAACATAATAAAAGGAATTTTCAGAAAAAAAAAATAATACTTGTACATATAAATATCATTTTCCATTTTGAGAATGGACTTGCAATAGAAACACTCTTTGAGAAAATCACTAATATAACTAGTCACTCCAATAGAAGAAGAACTAGCCGCCGCTGCAGTAGCGGCAACAACAACATTATTATTATTATTATTAGAAGCAACAACAACATTATTATTATTATTATAATTATTAAAATGAGAAGAAGAAGAAGGCTTAAAAAACTTGTTTGAATTATCTGTAGAAGAATTTTTGCTAGGGTTTTTGGGTTGGTCAAAACTATCATTACGGTTAACTCGAGAACGTTTGGACATTATAGTATTGAGGTTTGTTCAAAAATAAAATTTAGAAGTACTGTTGGAAGTGAAGATTAAAGGTTGTAGACAGGCCAATATTTATAAGCTAATGTATGGTCTTGATCTTTTGCTTTCAGTCCAAAAAATGTTGACTGAAATCAAGTTTGGTTAATTTTCAAATATATATCTGATTACGCACATAAGATGATGTGAATTCTTTTCCTAAATTGAAAGATCATGGCAATTTAATCAATTACTAACCATCCTGGTATGTGGGTAAATGCAGTACCAGATTTAGCACCAAATGTACTTATTACGTACAGTACTATTACCTAACCATAGTTAAGTTATAACTATATGACTAAGAGGTCATGGGTTCAAGTCGTAGAAACAGTCTTTAGTAGAAGCGTATCGTAAGCCTGCAAACCATAGAATCTGGTAATCCGACCCTTTCATGAACTTTGCACATAGCAGGTGCTTTAGTGCACCGAGTTGCCTTTTTTATCAAATGATTTAAGGATAAAACATAGAAACGCACCAAAACTTATGTTGAAATTGTCAATTACATACCTAAACCATATGAGCTCAGGTCCCAATTTGTCGCGCCCCAACTTATAGGGACATAACTGACAGTAGGTGCCACAAGGACAACTACGTTATTGTAATACCAGCCACCAATCAAGAAAACAAACAAGTATATCTCGGCTTAAAAATAAGTTCTAGGCCGGCAAGGCCCCTGTCAATAGACAGGTCATGCACACAAATATCTCAGTTTTTGGGTGGTTTATTTTTGCCCCTCAAATCTATAGTCTTTAATTTTGCCCTTAACCACTTTAAGTAAAAAATAATAAATATCTTTTTGCGAGGCATAAGTTTGTATTTTTGTATCATAATATGTTGCGCTTTTGGAAAAAAATTGGAATTCAATTTAACACTTTAAACGAGCATAATTTTTAATCTATAAAGGGTTACAATGTGCACTATATGTCAAACTAATCTTTGATCCTTTCAATGGCTCAAGTAGCTAAAAGTACAATTATTTGATTTTAGCAATTAAAATCCTTCATGTTTTTGTATGTTATATATGGCATAATATTAATTGTTATTATAGTTTCATGAGTCTAAATGAACATCCTTAGTATACTCTATAATGAAAGTAATTCCTAATTTGTCTTGCTTCTACCCCTTCCCGAACAAATTATAGAACTATCGAGTACGCAAAGTCATTAATTATATATAGACTATAATTTATTGTGTTGAAATGTCACTTATAGCTTTCTGCAATCAACAATATTAAATTAACTTATAATGGATTATCAAATCTAATGATATTAATATAGCTTTTTTTTTTTTTTTTTTTAAATTTGTTGTAATATACATAAGAGAACTAAGTTGCATCTGCTTTCAATATGTATATTGCGGTAAGTACTAGCATAAATACATCTCAAAAGCCAAAAATCATTATTGAACTTGAACCATATTAATAATCGCCTAGTACCAACATGGGTAGTGGTGCAGTGGATGAGGCTGCTCCACCCTTAATTAGAGGTCAAGGGTTCGATCTTGGGTATGGAGAAAACTCTTTTGGGAGCGTTGCCACCTTAATGGGCCTTGCAACGCGCAATCCGAATTAGTCGGGGCTCCAATGCGGACACCGAATGGAAACCAAAAAAAATAAATCACCTAGTAGTAATTGATGGTCCTTCATCTTGGTTTCAAGAATTGCAATCATACGTTGTCTATAACAATTTAGCCACAACCTAAATTTATGTCTAATTTCAGCTTGTGTACGTCTCGACGATTAGATTACTTGGTCTCAACTGATTATTGTTGTGCACCACTTGGTTCTTTTGTTGAGTTAATAACTATAGGATAATTTAATTCCTACTTGAGGGTTATTTGGTGTTACTATTATATATCAATGAGCTTTTGAAGAGTTCCTTTATTTCCCTTAGCATAGTGAAATCGGTATATATATTCTTGCATTGTCTCGTCGTTGAGCATCACGGTGTACCTCTATTATCATTCATTTTTGCCTTTTAACACGTTAAGTAACAAATAAGAAATAACTTTTCGCAAGGCATAAATTTATATTTTCATATCATAATATCTCACAAGCTATAAAACAAAATACAGTATGCCACAATAAAATTTTTCCAAACTGTAAAATAACATAGATTCATTCTCATACAAAGGCGTTCAAATGTTACAGCACAATTGATGACCTATAGTATGATTTTGTAAACCAACAAAATATTAATAATACAGGATAGACCCGTTAATTTCAACTATAAATACTTGTTTTTAGATGAGTCTTTTAGATATGATATAAAACCTATAAGCCATAGTACATAAAGTACAATTAGCTTATCACAAACTCATGACCCCTATATATATTTTATATATATATATATATATATATATTTATATAATATATTACTCCTATCACAAACTCATGACCCCTATATATATGTATATATTTATATAATATATTACTCCTACCACAAACTCATGACCCCTATATATATTTAATTATATAATATGTTACTCCTTCTTCACATGAGCTAGTAATCAATTAATTGTACCCCTTTTTGTTTGCAGCCTCCATTCTTGCCTTCATCATATTGTCATCAAAAGAAATCTGAACTTCACGGCACTCCTCTGTGCAGAATGCAAGGGACCTGTGTGCAATCAAACCATGAAAGACATAATCTTCGATTTCAATTATATGTTACGTCTGTTTTAATTTATGTGACAGTGTGATAGTAATTTAAAAAGTTGATTCTCCAATTAGCACCACATAGGGAACAAACTGGAGTAGTACTTTACGTATGTATATATGTTGATTAAAATTCTGAATCCATCGCTGCATAAAGCAATAGAAATTGAAGCTAGAGAAGCGATCAATCCAATGCGATATATGTAAAGAAAAAATAAAAAAATAAAAAAAATATACCTATACATATAGGTGTGATTTTCTTTTTTGAAGTTCTTCTTGCAGAAGAAGCACTCATTTGGAATACCACCAACATTACTAGTCATTCCAAACGAAGAAAAGATCGCGGGTGTGACGTAGCAGCACTAGCAGTAGTAGCAGTAGCAGTAGCATTGTTGGTAAAATAAGAAGGCTTAAAAGACGAATTTTGGTTAGGGTAATTGGGCTGATCAAAGCTATCGTTGCGGTTAACTCGAGCACGTTTAGACATTGTAGTCTCTACTTAGGTTTTTAAAAATAATTATAGTAATAAATAACTTGAAGGGAGAAAATATTTCAGGGATCTATATATAAAAGGAAATAAGATCTTAATGAAAATGTAGTAGTTGTGATGGAAGTGAAGAACAAAGGTTGTAGACAGGCCAATAATTATAGGGCATTGTTTGGTCTTGTTATTTTGTTTTAATTCCCAAGAATGTTGACTGATTTTAATTTCATTTGATAACAGATCTTAACAAATTAAATGAATTTTTCCACTAATTTGAAATATTCATGTAAATTTAATGAATTATTAACTATCTCATAATCCATGATACACGTGGTAATAACTTATGTGTACAGAATGTTTATCCTAAATTAATAGATCGGGTGACATGTATTTTCATTCGGTCAAAAATCAAAAAATTAGTTTTAACTAAATTTTTTTAGGATAATTAAGGAGGAATTATCATGTGGTTAAGTATAATAAGTGTAGATAAATCCCAACTTTTATAATTCACCTTTAAATCGTGAAAAGTTGCAACATTGAGACAAAGCTCACTCCTACTTTGACCAACACAATCTGACCAATTGAGTGAGATAATTAGGATTTTAATATTCAATCAAACTCAAATAATTAACCCAAATTACATTTTGTTAAGGGAAAAAACGTCAAAAATATTTTTGAATTATTGAAAATAGGTCAAATTTATCCGTTATTATTTTTACTTGTACGAAAATATCCTTATGGTTACTTAAATAGTTCAAACATACCCCTCCTGATCTATTAAAATTGACCAAAGTGGACATCGAATGTTATATAGCACTGACATTTTAATAAGATGAATGTCAGGTGGCATGTTATGCCCCGACTCGTTTTACCCCTCCCCTTCATTTTTTTTTTTCCCTTCATCATCGTCACCATTAATAAATCAACAAAAAAATTATATATTGTAACCAAATTAACAAATTTTTAAAAATCATATATTTTAAATTTCCAATATATGAGTTTGACAATAATTTATGTTGTGTAAAAAGTTAAGTAACGAAAGTGTAGAAATTTAAAAAGAACAAATTAAAGGTTTTCTTAGGAAAAAAAGGGTAAAAATCATATGTCCTTTATATTAATTTGCTTTTAAGTCCCTCTCCAATTTTAGAAATTTTGTTTTATTTGAGTTTTAAATTTGATTTATGCTTAAATAAAACTGAACATATTTGCCTAGAAAAAGAAGTCTTTTCCAAAAGGTTTTAGCCTTTGCTCTTTTAAGTAATTAAGAGGCTTTCACATGCAGTGGCATAATGAAATTTACATGTATAAATGTGGCTTAATGTATAGTGAAGTAGACTGTCTTTAAATCATTTCAATAAAATTATCGAATATAATTTGAGTTCCTCGAATATAGTGGCAATGTAAGAATATAGGCTAGTGTATTCCTCCAGCACGATTAAGAAATACATGCATTCTTCAAATACTATTTATCTATCACATTAATATTGCTCAAACATGATTTGTAATTTGCATTTCTCAAAAACAATTTGTAAATCTCATTCCCTTTTGCACGGACATGCATGTCTGATTGCATGCAAAAGTATAACTTTATGTTGGTGGTATTATGTATTTTAATATTAAAATTAAAATTTTAATTTGCATGATAATTGATGGATATAAAGTGGAGTTATTATATTTTGATAACTCTTATAATTTTTAATATTTTATTTGTTTATTATCTATCATTATATCTTGTAATATAAGGATGAATTTCCCACCTATAAATAGTGGTATTTCTTCCTTTATTGAGGGATAAGAAAAAGATATTAAGTGTGGGGAAATCTATATATATTATAAAGTAAAAGACGAAACACCATTCTCTTTTAATAAACAAGCTATTAAGGAGTTACGTGACAGTTTTTATGACAAAACTTAATAATATCGTAATAATAATGAGTTAAAAGATATAAATATTTGAATTTGAAAATATATTATGCTCTATTAGAAAAAAGATTTTCATTAACTTAAAAATAGAAACTCATGGTTAAAGAGTTTTAAATGGATCTTTACTTTTTCATGTACTTATCTCTTTAAAAATTCAAACAAATGGTATAAAAATATAATAATAATACCAATAATAACTAATAGCAGTAAAAGTAGTGGAAATTGAGTGTAGTATGTGTAACAATAATAATAACAATTAAATAAATAAATAAATAAATAATAATAATAATAATAATAATAGTGACAATACATAGTAGTAATAATAATTAAAAATAAATAAATAAATAAATAAACAATAACTACTTCTTACGTAGTAGAAGCAGTAGTGGTTAAATTTAAATATAAACTAAAAATGCCACCAATTACTCCATTGACAAAGATTATAATTAATTTTAAATTAAAAATCAGTTGTGTGGTTGTAAATCCTTTTTATAGCATATTTTTATGGCAGAAAATTCTCTTTGGGTTTTTGCTTTTTACCATTTAAAATCTATATTTATCCAAAGCAATATCCTAATGAGTTAAGTCATTTGAATTTAAATTCAAATGAAGTTTGAATTGGAATGAAATTCTACTACTTAACTTCTCCTATATATACTTTTAAAATTATTTATAATGCTAGGCTTTTTTTTTTTTTTATTTTATTATTTATTATTCATCATTAGTTTATTTAGTGCATTCTTCATATTCTATAATTTTTAGTTTTTTTTTTTTTTTAACAATTTCACTTTTTATATCAAGATGAATGATGGTGATATTACATTCTAATCTGTTTATCTAGCTTGAATTCAAGTAAGTAGTATTCTCTATTATGATTTTGTCCATTTAATTTTTGATAAAAATAAATACAAAGGAGTAAGTTGTATTAATTATCCTATCAATTTTTCTCTAATTTTAATTATTGGTTGTGAGATTTTTCTTATGAGTCTGATGTGGTATATTTGTTCTTGATGCTTATTTTTTTCAAGAAATTTATTATTTTACTCATAAATTTAAATTTTAAAATTTTTTCATTGATATTTTTTGCAGTAACACTAGCATCAAGAACAGTAGTGATGTTGCGTTCTCATACAAAAATGGTGTCCACCGGCGGAGGAGGAAAAGTTTTATTCAAAATCAATCTAACTTCCGATTCCAAATTGCCTTTCAAAGTTTCTAGCATTCCAGTTGGTACTTGCTAGATGTCATATTGAATATATATGCCATTGTATTTACATATGCTTCTTTCCCCTCTTTAGTAGCACTTATGGTGTATTGTGCTGCAACCTTCGATGTTTTTGTTTCAGAGTACAGTTTGATTTCAAACGAAATGAATAATAGCCCATTTTACCCAAAATAACAAAAAGAATAATAGTGATACTTCTTAGTAATACTATGAATGTAAAAAGCTATACTTTTTTTAAAATTATTATTTAATTTATTTAGTCTATATAAAAAGAGAATATATTTGGAAAATATAAGTATTTGATTTTGAAATAAGCATTTTAAAATTATGATAGGAAAAATATGCAAACTGAAAATAATCTATTTAATTGATTTGATTTGTTTTGCCTTTCCTTATAATCATAGCAATGTTCGATATATATTCAAAAATTAAGATCGAATTATTTAGTAATTGACATATAACTTATTCATTTATCAAGATAAAACTATTTTTATTGACATATTATAATTTTTGTGACATATTATAATATTTGTATGTGTGTTTGAATTCTATCTAAAACTCTTTGAATGTGTTTGTATAGATTAATTATATATATATATATATGATGTAACATGTTCATGCAAATTTACCGTTTCACACTACTAAATACACACATATTGAATATGAATTTTTACAAAAAATAATTAACCGTTGAGACTTCATATAGTGATGAGGTAATTGTGAAATTTAATGAATTGTTTAATAATATTTAATCAACATTTCATTTTTTGATTAAAAAAATATATATATATAAAAATTAAGCATGGGATAAGTTAGTAAGATATTAATTAAAAATAACAAACATATTAGAGTTTAATTTAAGAGTAAATAAATGATATTCAAAATATTATTAACAAATTTAGACATTTTAAGAATTGTGAAAAAATAATAATAAAAAGGACATATATAAGGAATAAAAATTTATGATAAAATTGAAGAATAGGTGTCTTTTAAGTCTTGAATGAAGGATTGATGACATTGACCAACAGATAGGGTCAAACATTATTAGGAAACTTGATCAAGTTAATTGTGAACTTGATTAATATTTTCAAAACTTTCTAATCTTTTCAAAAAATACAAATCAACCCAACCCACACCCTCTTCAATCCAAATCAACCACTCTCTCCTCTCACTCGACAACTTCTCTCAACTCTCTCCCAACCAACAGTTCTGCAAAAATTCTCCATTCAACCCCTGACGACAAATAGTTGGGCTTCGAGTTCCCCTCTTCAATTCAATCAACCTGTCTCTCATCCCTTTCTCGACAGCTTCTCTCAACTCTCTCCCAACCAACTGTTCTGCAAATTTCTTATTTCAATCCTTGGCGACTTCAATATCCGACTATAAATATTTAGGATTCCAGTTTCTTTTCGACTTCAATCGACGTGACAATCTTGTTCTCCGGCCACAACAGCTTCGAATTCTTCATCGGTCCTTTTCTTCTTTCACAGGTAAAAGTTTATGGTCTTTTTAGTTTTGAAGAAAACGAGGAACTTGAGCCAACTTCTCTTATAGTATTGGTTAACAATTTCAATATTTGTTGCACTAATTTGAAATGCGGTCTGAATAAAACCCTAATTTCTAGTATTTCTTCTCTTCTCTTCTCTTTTAAAGTGAATTATGATATTTTGTTATTTGTTGCATTTTTTTGAAATTTGATTTTTATTGTTTGTGTTTATAAAAACAAAAGGACAATTTGGTTTGATTTGTTCTGTTCTTGTTCTTGTTCTTGGTAAAAATGGTGAAATTACTGTTTTTTGTTTAACAAAATCGTGCTACTATTTTCTCCAATAGATTACCCATCTGGTGCAATATATTAACCATCTGATGAAATAGATTCATCATATGATGCAACAGATCAACCATCTAATGCACCAGAGGAACCATCAGATTACATTTCTGATGCAACAGATTAATAATCTGATGCAACAGCTTTACCATATGTTGCAACAGATTAAGCTTCGGATAAAAAATCTGATGCAACTAATTAACCATCTGGTGCAATGGAATAACCATCAGATTAATGATCTGATGCAACAGATGAACCTCCTGTTGGATAAAATCCTACCAACTCTTCCTACAGGAAAAGTCCAAGACTTGATTTTTCAAACTGATCATTCATCTGCCGCGATAGACGATCCTATGTTAGAAAAAATCTAAACAAAATTGATTGTTGATAACTGTTCCAATAGATCACTTATGTGTTGCAACAGATATGTGACCCGTTGCACAAAGCATTCATCTTTCTCAACAGATTAGTGATATATTTTCTATTGTCGCAATAAATTACTCAGCTGTTGCAATGGATTATTTAACTGTTCCAATAGATCACTCATATGTTGCAACAGATGATGTCACAACAGTTGTGTGATCTGTTGAACAGACCATTCATTTATCTTAAAAGATGAGTGGTATGTTTGTATTGTTGCAACAGATTACTCATCTACTACATCAGTTTGGTTATATGCTGCAATAGATATACTACCTGATGCAACAGACCGATCTGTTGCAACTATTATTTTATTATTTTGCTTGTTTGTTTTACTGTTATCCCTTTTTAATGATGCATTAATCAATAATAATATATTATTTTATGTTTCTGTTAATTTTAGATAATATGGTTTCCAAAAGAACAGAAACCGAATCAAGTCCAAGTAAAGGAACAAGTGAAGCAGCTAGGCTACATCCACCACTCTATGAGCTTGCTTTACAAGCGTTATCTCAATCGGGAGCAGAATATGATGAACACGGAGATGAGGAATATTTCAAAAGAGATGATGCAGATGCTAATAGCTCTTCCACCGAAAAGCTGGTCAAAGCCTTCAGCATTGATCGTTATCCTGTGAGAATACAGTGCGATGGTGCCGTAGATTTAACGGGTGATTTCGTGGTTAAGTCATCCATGGAATAATCTTTCGACGCCTTCAGAAAAATACTTTGAGAATAAAAATTGGATGCTTATTTCAGAGACAGCTGCTTTGGGAAATATCTTGATTTACCGGAGGACAATAATGCTCGTTTTCAAATGAAAATGGTATATGAATTTCTCAAGCGTAGGTTTATGTATGAAAACAAAGATAAGATGGATGAGATGTGTATAAATTACTGTGGCATGCCTGTTTGTTTTGGTTGGAAGGAGTTTGCCATAGTTACTGGACTAAAATGTTATCCTCCTTCTCAAGTTATACCTATTCTAACCCCAAAAAAGCACCCCACATACCTAAAAAGGGCAAAGACAATTCGTGTGATCATGATGACCAGGTGTCCATTGTTGGTCCAAGCTTCAAAAATAAAAAATTTGATAGAAGCATTGAAAGGTAAAGGACTTTCAAAGAAGCACAAGCAGTCATTGTGCTTGGTTTGGTTTGTACATAATATTCTTTGGGCGAGAGACGTTAACAACAACATAAGCCTCAGTTTAATAAAGCTCTCCGAGGATCTTGAGGTGTTTAACAGCTATCCATGGGGGTATGAAAGCTTCAAAATGACTGTCAAATATTTGTTGACTCCATTAGCGCCAAAGAAAGTCAACCTATATGGCTTCCTATGGGCTTTCATGGTAAATGTTTCTTTATTCGATTATGATATCATTCATTTTTTCGCTCAATAATGGTTTTGATTTATTGGCGTTATTTTATAGGCTTAGGCATTTGAAGTTATTCCTTATTTGAGACAACAAGTGAACTACCAGGAAGGAGTTTCCTGTCCAAGAATCTTGAGATAGTTGTCGGCCAAAACTTATAAAAATACAAAATTTATTGATCTCTTCAATCCCCGAAGGATGCAGTAAGTATAATTATAATTAATTTTTTCTTTTAATTAATGTTTTTTTTGAATGATCTAATCATGATTCTAATATATGTAATGATTTATGTTAGAATGTGCATCCGTCGCTAGTTCTGACCAATCGAGAGTTGAAGATGCCATTTTTTCTTACTTTACGGTCTGTGCAAACTTTATCGAACCCTAAGGTCATCGACGGAATAAAAATAAAATTATTTGGAGCAGCAACCATTATAAGAAAAATAATTTTGGAGGGTGGGCTTATTGTTGTTGATGGTAATTTTGGAGGGTGGGCTTATTGTTGTTGATGGAGCTGTTAGTGGTGGTAGTGGTGCTATTGTTGGTGCTAATGACGCTCCTCTTACAGTATTTAAATCAAATCATTATGAGTATGATCATACAGGTTATACAGATTTTTCCTCTCCCAGCGAATGTTTTGCATGCAAATGTGAAGACTGCAGGGCGAAAATGATGTAGTGATTAATGCTATTAATGCGTTAACTGCTTCTATAAAGGAATTAACATCTAAGAGGGGTCTCATTCCATCAAAGAGGATTTTATTTCCATCCGCTCCATTAGAGATTAGGGCTAAGAGCAGAAGGAGAGTGATTTTCAAGGCATTATCGAGCATCCAAAAAAGCAAAATTACAACTCCTCTATCTGTGTATTGCACTGAGCAATGTACAATGTCCAAAGAAGAGCAACACTGTAATACCCCGTACTTAATTACGTGCATTAGCCATGGTTATATGTGTTGGAGTATATGTATTGATCATAAGTTAGGTATATACGAGTTTAAGTATGAGTATTGATAATTTTGAGATGGTTTCAAGTGTATAGTTTGATTATATGTGTATAAGAATCGACTTTATTTATACCGGAATTTGCTTGTCGAAGTTCCTATGCGAAATTTATCGAGTTAGCTTTCCAACGATATAAAGATTTCTGAAAACAGATGAGTATCGGATATAAGCGAGCATGTTCGAAACTTGAAAACGGTGGACGCAATGAACAGTAAATGTGCAAAAATTTTCTGCACACAAAAGTACTGCAGCCAAACAGATTTTTGGGTCGACTTTAAACGATCATAACTCCTTGTAAAAAATGAACTGTGTGAGCTGCTATATATCGATGAGAAGCCCTGAGAGTCGTCTTTCTAATGCAATTAGTTTCACCCAAATTCATTATCGGGGCAAAGAGTTATGGTCGATTTACTTTAGCCTAGCAAAATAATCCACCATGGATAGATTCGGATATACTTAAATTTTAAGGGCAATATGGTCATTTTCCATCACCTCATGGACGAAAATTGGTCATTATATACATATACTTAGCCTCATATCCATCATTTATCATCCAAATTATTGAAGAATAAGAAACCCTAGCCTAAGTTCAACTCCAATTATCTTGTGATTCAACCGTAGAAAATCCAAATTGATTCCGTAGTTGTGTTCACCGTCTCGAGGGCTTCGAGAAGCACCCCTTATTTGTGCCAACAGGACTTCGAAATCAAAAGGTCCATTTTATGGTAAGGATGTAAATTATGTTGGTGTTATTTATATGGATATGTATATATATATGCATGTGAGCATAAGAAGTATGTTATTTGATTGTTGTTGAAAGATGATTGGAAATGATGTTGGATTATTCTTGTGCATAGTTGGATTATGTTGAATTGTAAAGGGATTTGGTGTGATGATGTGGTATTGAAATGGTGATTATATATATATATACACATAAACCGATTGTTCAAGTTGGTTTTTGAAATGCTTTGCAAATATTGGTTGTATGGAATTATGGAAGAGAATTGTGGTGTTGGATTGCTAATACTAGATGCCAAACATTTCATTGTAGATAAGTGATTTGTAAAGGCGGAAAGTTGTGTTGAATTGGTATCCGAATCTACAACGAGGTATGTAAAGCATACTCTAACGATGTTCTTTGGCATGAAAACACCAATGTTCTATCAAGTAAGATTCCGAGGTTGTCCAAAAACATGTATTGTTCTACATTACCAACGAAGTTGTTTCCATTCTATAAAGTGTCAAAATGTTTCATTGATATACCGAAAGGCTCCTATTTCATTGTTGTGATATTGATGATTCCGAAACACATTGTTGATGTACCAATGAGTCTTTATTACATCGTTATTGTATAGAAAGTCTATTACTTGGTTCCTATTGATGTATCATTATTCCAAAGGTACTATATTGGCATGAACACTAATGTAATAATCTCAAAAGCTTTTGAACTAAGTTATTGGAAAGATCTCTTATGTGTGTTACTTGATATACGTGTGGGTGGTAGCTCAGGGGCTTAAGCCTAGCATGGGCCGATCCCGATATTTGATATGATTACAGTTGATATGTACTGGGGGCAGCCTAATGGTCACAGTACGGTACAGTATTGATTATTGTTAGGTGGTTGGAGGTTTGGAAGGAGGAGGTAATGGCGAAAGATAATTGTAAAGAATGAAATGAACGAATGTATACCGTTCCACAAATGTGTTTGAATTCAAGAACCCAATTCAGATTAATGATAAGATAATGTACATGATCCTAAAAGTGTTTATGAAGTGTGGTTCACTTCTATTATGATTTATTTACTTGCGTCTGATTTTCTTGATCCCCCATACCACATATGATTATTTACAGCTTTACATACTCTACATATTTCATACTGACGTCCCTCACGGGGGACCTGCATTTCATGCTGCAGGCACAGGTGCTTCAGCTCATTCACAGCATAGATAAGAGCCAGGTCATACAGCTATTGTTGGTGAGCTCTAGTTTGCTTCGGAGCTTTCCGTGTCGGTCCCTTATGTTTTGTTATTGTACAGGAGTCATGTGTGGGCGGGGGTTTGTCCCGACCCTAGTTATGTCATGTATATCCTAGAGGCTTTGTAGACATAAGGAAGGGTAAAGTCATGGAAGTTTATAGAGTGATGTTATATTTGTATATGTGGTGGCCCCGACGGCCAAGTATTATATATATATATATATATATATTTGTGCGTGTTGTGCTGATACAGGTAATTAGACCCTTCTATATGCAATGAAGTGCTGTCCAAATTTTTGGTGACATGTAAGTGAAAGTACAGGTATTTGAACGGGTTCTCCTGGGCCTTCTCGGCTTCGGGTGCCAGTCCGGCCCGATGGGATTTTGGGGCATGACAAGCACGAGCTGAAAAAGGTGAATATATTATATGTCTTCCAACTAAAAAAACAAACAGACACATATCTGTTTCAACAAATGACACATCTGCTGAAAATTATCACATAGATATATACATTTGTTGCAATAATTGACTAACCTGTTGCACCAAATACTTTATCTGGTGCAACATATGTCTCATCTATTTTAGCAAATCAAACAGCTCTACGTACAGCTTTTATTGTACCAACAGATGACCTATCTGCTGCAACAGATGATTCATATGTTGCAACGGATAGTTCATCCGTTGGAAACTATCACATAAAATCTTCCTCATGTAAAAATTTATCCTAACACTTGATTCATTATTGCAACAGAAATATAATATGTTTGAGATAATTTAAAATTGGAGGAAGACCTATTTGATTTGCTAGAAGAGATGAGTTATCCTTTTTTCTTTTTTTATATCTTCGTGATTAGCATTGACCAAATCTGGCTTTTCAGGTGGATGTAGAAGAAGCTACTGCTGAACAACATTGACAATATGCTACTCTTTTCATGAAAATACGGAGAACAAAAAGCGCAGAAACCGTACACAAGCGACAATGAAGATCCACGACAAGTAAAGCCGAATTCCATAGCACCGGATGAAGAACAACTTGTCCATACTGAGTAGATCTTTATATCTTGAGCCTATCAAAGCAATCCTTGGCAGTATACTTAAATTGTTGTTGATGTATTTATTGAGATCTGTACCCATAACAATTTTTTTACATTTCATTTATTTGTTGACTTATTTCAGCTAATTTATGAAGGCTTCGATTTATTTTATTTTGTCTACGAATTTTATTTATTCCTTAGATTTGAACTTACTAAGTAAAAAGGAATAATAGATTCCAATATTGCAACAGATAATATATCTATTGCAACAGACGACAAATCTATTGGAAATTTCAAACAAATTTAGACATATGTTACAACAGGTAGGTGATCTGTTAGAATTTATCAAACAGGTCTTCCCAATGTTGCAACAAATGGACTTTAGATAAAAACATCAAGATAATGCAACAGATGACACATCTATTGAAAAAAAAGAATAGATTTAAACATATGTTGCAACAGATGGACTTTATCTGTTGCAACAGACGACACATCTACTGGAATATTCGAACAGATTTATATATATATTGCAACAGGTAGATTATCTGTTGGAATTTATCAAACATGTCTTCCCACTATTACAACAGATGGACTTTAGATAAAAACATCGAGATAATGCAACAGATGACCAACCTATTGCAATAGATAAACTATAAGTCAGAACAGGTAGGATAACTGTTACAACGGATGGAGAATCTGTTGCATTATAAAAATTCAACTTTTGTTGGACATAAAAAATTATCACTACGTTTAAAAAGGTTAAAGTGAATTGAAATAAAAAAAGCGCAACCCATCAACAGTGTTTAGTTCAAACACCTAAAATAAAATAGGCATCAAGTAGACATTTTCATTTTAAAGAAGTAAAATAAAATAGGCATCAAATGTGTTAGTGTCAGTCCTGGCACATTTCGCTGACTTGCCGTCACTTGGCCCCCAACAGTCATTTTTTTCACCCATTGTCTTATATATTCATCTTCCTCCTAAAATTTAACCCTAAATTCCCAAATCTTCTTCTTCATCGTCATCTTCTTTTATCTATCCAAATTCTTCAAATTATTACTTTCATTTTTTCTAACGACCTTGACAATGTCGAGTGTATCTTCTATTATTTTTTGTGATAAAGATTTTTGATATTGTAAGTGCGGTCATGAAGCTCTGTTAAAGACTTCTTGGACTCAACAAAATTTGGGTCGTAGATTTTTTACTTGTAAGATTTCAAAGGTAATATTTTTTTATTTAATTAATTGATTAATTATTGACTTATAATTATTTTGTAATTGTGTTCTTTTTTTAATAGAAATTGGATGGATGCGATTACTTTGATTGGTATAAAGAACGACACCCTCCACAAGCAAATCGTATAATCTGGGGTTTGTTGAACAAAGTCAAGGCTTCTGAAGAGAAACAAAATCGAGTAAGAAGATACTACATTATTTCCATTATTGCTACTGGTTTAGTGTTGTTGGGTACATGGATATTGAAGCCTAATTGCTGAAATTTTCATGGTGGTGTGTGTATTTGCTACTGGTTTGTTGTCGACGAGTACATAGATATTCAAGCGTAACTGTTGGAAAATATCAAAAAGATTTAGGCATATGTTGGAAAATTTAGGTCATCTGTGGAAATTATCAAACAGGTCTTCCCACTGTTGTAACAGATTAGACTTAGATTATTAGATTATTCATAGAAATTATCAAACAGGTCTTCCCACTGTTGCAATAGATTAGACTTAGATTATTAGATTATTCAAACAGGTCTTTCCACTGCTGCAACAGATTAACAATCTAATCTACTGCATTATAAAAAAATCAACTTTTATCAGAAAAAAATTATTGCCACTACATGTACATGTAATAAAGTGAAAGGTGACTTGAAATTAAAAATTTCTATTTCACAGGCGCTTCTATATACATAGGCTTCAAGCGTCCAGTTAGTACCCCATAAGCCCAGACCTCTTGCAGGTTTGCCACAGCATTGTTGCACAGAAAAGTCATTGGCTCAGCCATTTCTGTGTCGGTCAGCAAGCATTCGATGTGTGCAAGAGCGTGTGAGCCGCTCGCTTTAGCGGCATCATCTTTTAGAAGGATCATTCCCTTATTTCGACCTTCAAAATCCCATGATTTCTTTATCAACACTTCCTTTGGCAAATAATTCATCAGTTTACTCTCCCTCAACAAGATGGGCAACAGCACCATCAGTGGCTCCACGAGGAGAAAAAGATCGAAATTGTCGATGAGAGGTACATTGGATTCATAAACATTAATCTTTCCCCCTCGAGTAGTATCTCAACAGCTCGATAATACATGTCGTTCACGCTAATGACTGCAAGAATCCTTTTTGCCTCGGTCTAGCTCTTGCCGTGTGAATTTGGCCTGTTCCCTCTAACATATCTTAACGTTTCTTCTTCATCCAAGACCAACGTAGGAACTAGGAAATCAACTCTCACACCAAGGGCTGACGCCTCTCCATTGAGTTGATCGTACCTATCCTTGAGCTTCTTACAGAAGTCGAGGTCCATAATTCTATCGGCAACGTCATAAGCTTCCCGGTACGTTAATTGCCTTTTCCTCATGAGGTAGAGAATTATGTCAACATGCTGTGAGATAACAAGTTAATTTTTAAAGAAGTCAATTTTTAAATAGGTTAGTAATTGTAAAGATGTAACGGATGTTCCATTTATTGAATAGGGTTCTCTGAATCAATAATTCAACGCAACTGATGCAACAGATGGATAATAAGTTGTAACAGAACCATAACCAGTTGCACCAGTATACCCAGCTGTTGCAACAGATGTGAAATCTGTTACGTAGCTTCTTCTTCATGGGGTAGATTAGAAGGGCTAGGTTAGAAAAAGTAAACTTGCCTTCTTCTCATACGGCATACGCATATCAATCATAGTCTAGAAGTCTTGGGGGGAAAAGGGAGGCCTGGGGTAATCTGGTGCGCCTGACATGGCATTCTTAGACTGTCGCAGATCCCTCTTCTCTTCGGCGCCAAGTTCCGCGTATATGTCCACTTTCTTGACTGGCCCCTGAACTTCAACAGATTTTAGAGAGGGAGGAATTGCAATTTCTTTTGATTTTTGAGCAGAGAGTACGTCTCTAATTGCTCTTTTCTTTTTCCTAACCAACGTTGTAGGAGTGTGTGGCTCCCTCACTTTCTTGGATGGTATGACACATATTTTGGATTTGAATTCCTTGATATCCTTAGAGATAGCCTCTACTTTTTCAAAGAGTTTATCCTGTCTGTCCTTGCACTCATCACATTCGTAACGAGAACACGAGGGTGAAGAGGGGTGAAAGGGACCCGTGTAAGGGAAAAAAGAGGTGTTTTCAAACATATTTATTCTTTGATAGCAGCATCAGCATGCCTTCCACCAACACCAACAACTCCACCAGAAAAAGCACCGGGATATGCCTTAGTAAAAGATTGGTCATGAAAAGCCTCAACATTAGGCTGACCTTGCCTAACTGCTCTTATTATGGCTGTTACTTCAGCCAATTCCTTCTTTATTAACTCCACCGTTGGGTCTACAATAGTATCAACATGATCAAGAGTAATATAAGAAGTCATCACCGACTCCTCCTCAGTAGACACGATCCATGGATGCACAACCTATAAAAAATAAAAAAAAGACAGATGCATTTAAATCATATAATATAATAATTTTCACAGTTGGGCTACATTTTAAAAAAAAAGACCCATCTGTTGCATAGTTTGCAGTATATGGTTAAAATTCGTTTGAGTCTTGTTCAGAGAAACAGAGCAACACATGGATAATCTGATGCAAAATATCAATCATTTGTTGCAACAGCTGCACAAGACGAGTAATCTGTTATGCAATAGATGATCTGTATGTTACAATAGATAAACGATATGTTATCAGATTAAACATCTGTTGCATAATTTGCAGTAGATGGTTAATTTTTTAGGAGTCGGGTTCAGAGAACCAAAGCCACAGATGGGTAATATGATGCAAGATATACCTCATTGCAATAGATATCCCATCTGGTACATTAGATATAACATCTCATGCACCAGATATAACATCTGTTCAATATCTTTCTTATCTTTAAGTAGAATTATTTTACTTGAAGAAGACGTACTACATCATCCGGAGGGTTAAAGAGATTAGCCTCCTTAATATTGGTGTTGCTCTTTGCAGCCAACCACCTAAACAACCTTGGATGAGAAACCTCATCCGGGTAATCCATTAACTACTTTCGGAGGGGAGGAATAACTTCAAATGCCCAAGCCTAAAAGTGTAAACAGGAAGCAAGTAAAAAAAAATCATAATAATTATATTCATTATAAATTAATGGATGAGTAAAATTAGTGATTAATTTTACCATGAAAGCCTAAGGAAAGTCATATAATGTGGTCCTCTTTCTCTTTCTCACTTTTATTCTCTTCATCACCATCTACAGACCCTTGTCCACCTCCCTCAACTTTGTTTTCACACCTCTCCTCAGCTTCACTTTTTCCTGAATGAGATTGTTCAGGAAGCTCCTCCAAATCCCTTTGTACTGTAGCCTTTTTTTTTAGTAGTCAGACGTTGATCCACTTTCACTTTCTTTTCTTTTGGGAGACATGTTTTACCTACAAACAAACAAAAATAAAAATTACATTACTGTTGATGTATGCATAGATTTTAAGAAATACATTACAAACACCACGAATACCGACACGCCAACAGCCATTACCACAAACACCACCAACCAATGCCAATAAACAAACAAACACCATGACTACCGACACCACCACAAACACCACCAACCAATGCCACCACCGGTGCCACCACGACGACCAAAAACACCAACACCACCAACACCATCCAACTATACCACGACAGTCAACGGAACACTGCTATGGAAACTAGGGATTTCTCGAGTTCTTCCTGCAATTTTACCATCAAAACTTAAAATTGTAAACCCATTCTCAAAGATAATATAACTAAAAGTTTTATTTTTCATCATTAACTTAAAAGCCCTTATTTTTTAGAAAAATAAATAAATATAGAGCTCTTCTCGAACTCTGTTGCCTACGAAGACAAAGAAAACGACTGATACAAACAAGAATGATGTCAAAAATAACACCTATGTGGTCGAAAAAAAAAAAAAGTGATCTGCTATAGAGGGTTGAGCAAATTTATTGAGTAGTTATTGTCTGTACTATATTATTGAGTGAGAATGAGAGAGAAAGAGCCAGACCTCAAGATGTAAAATGATAAAACGTTTTGTATGGGTTGATTTGTATTTTGGAAAAGAATGACAAATAGTTTTGAAAATGTTAATTTGGTCCGAAATGATCTTAATTATTTTTAAAATCATAAAATATATGCGTAATTTTTAAAATCATATAAAAATAATTGAAGTTATAGTTGACCGAGTACTCTAGGAGGTGACCCTGTGAAAACTCACCCCTGTTTCTAGATTAATCAATTTAGGAGTCTAACATATGAACTCAATTGAAATTGTAAAAAACAAATGTTCAACATGTTGCGTCAGATTTCTCATCTATTGTAAATTATCAATCAGATTAGGTAACAACAGATTATAAATCTGATGTAAATTATCAAACAGATTAAGTCATCTGTTGTGACAGATTACCCATCTGTTGTAAATTATCAAATAAATTATCATATGTCGTAACAAATTATCCATATGTTGTAAATTATCAAATAGGCACTGCCATCTGTTGTGGCTGACCCTATGAGAACTCACTCCTAGTCCTAGATTAATTGATAGTTTACCCTATGAGAACTCACCCCTAGTCCTAAATTATTTAATCAAGGTATTAGTACCCTAGTCCTAGATTAATCAATTAAGGTATTAGTCTAACATATGAGGTAGTAAGAATCGGTTCAGCTCAGAGTGATCGATTGCCGACTCTAATCGAGAGGAACGCAGTACCGTTTCATCATGCAATTGACAAAAGACTCAATTGAAGTTGTAATTGACCCTATGAGAACTCACATTCAATTAAGGTATTGGTCTAACATATGAACTCAGTTGAATTATATATAAACAAATGCTCAACCTGTTGCAACAGATATCTTTTCTGTTGGATCAAATCAAACAGATTATGTAATCTGTTGCAACATATTACACATTTGTTATAAATTATCAAACATATTAAGTCATCTGTTGCAATAGATTACCCATCTATTGTAAATTATCAAATGGATTGAGTCATTATTGCAATATATTACCCATCTGTTGTAAATTATCAAATACGCGTTGTCATCTATTGTAGTTGACATTATGAGAACTTATCCATAGTCCTAGATTAATCAATTAAGGTATTAATTAGATATATGAGGTAGCAAGAATTGGTTCGGCTCAGAGTAATCGATCGATGACTTTTATCGAGAGAAACGCAGTCCCGTCTCATCATGCATTTGCCAAAAGACGCAATTGAAGTTGTAGTTGACCCTATGAGAACTCACCCCTAGTTCCAGATTATTCAATTAAGGTATTAGTTAAACATACAAGGTAGTAAGAATCAGTTCATCTCAGAGTGATCGATCGATGACTCTTATCGAGAGGAATGCAGTATCGTCTCATCGTGCAATTACCAAAAAACTCAATTGAAGTTGTAGTTGACCCTTTGTGCTCATTCATCCATCCCTAATTCCACTTAGATCAATATAGGTATTATTATTAATCCTAGCATTAAGTTAATGAGAACACATTTCAACTCAGAGTGATCGATCGATGACTCGGGTCGGGATGAACGCAATGCTAACACCATGCAAATACAATGACTCAATTGGATTTGTAATTGACCCTGTGAGCTAATTCATTCATCCTTCGTTCCACCTAGATCGATGTAGGTACTATTATTAATCTTAACATTAAGTTAATGAAGAGCTTATTCTTTCATCCCTAGTTCATCCTAAATCAATTGCAATGAAATCCGTTGCAACAAACAACTGAGCTGTTGGAGAATTTCAAACATATAACAATATCTGTTGCAACAGATGACATTTTTTATTTAATTATGAAATAGACATTTGCATCTGTTATGACGGACGACTGAGGTGTTGGAAATTTTCAAATAGATATTGATATTTATTGTAACAGATGATGTTTCTGATTTAGTTATCAAATGACATTTCTATCTGTTGTCATAGATGACTGAGCTGTTGGAATTTCTCAAACAGATATCTATATCTGTTGCAACAGACGACATATCTGTTTGAAAATCTTTTTTTTTTCTTTTAATTTTAAAGCAAGCTACTGTCCGAGTAGATAAAGTAGTAGTACTACTAAAGGCGGTAAAAAATGTTTCTTGGATAACTCAAAAATCTCATTGAGTAGTCTTGTCCTGTCTTTTCAATGTCGCCCGTTTTTTCCTCGTGCCCCTCAAATTATTAGTGAATATTAATTAATGAATATTGAAACCCCTAATACTTCTTTCTTTTTATATTGACTTGGCACTCCCATCAAGAAAAAATATTAATTAGGGGTTTATCTTACTATCAAATTAGCCTTATTAATTATGCTTTGTAAATATAAATTTGAATAAATACACTTTGTTTAGTCATTTAATATTAAGGGTAGTACATCTAGAAATTAGAATTATCTCATCTCACCCCTCCTCTCCTTCAGCCTTAAATCTCTCATCTTTTTTTTTTCTATCCTCTTTAGGGTTATCACAACCTTTTTTTTCTCTCCTCTTTCTCAAAAATTTTCGTTCGGATCTAAACCGATGGATATCCATATCTTATATTCCTCGACTGAAATTGTTGTTTTGACCCCCTTTTTGACATTGTATGATATGATTCACTATTGCTCTTTCGTTCTCATCTTTTTCTTGCAACTTTATTTACATCTTTTTGTTTATTTAATTACCATTTTTTCATATCATATTTATTTAAAAAATTTAAAGGAATTTTTAATTGTTGAATAAAAATACCGAGAATTTTTATTATAAGATGCAAAAAAAAGTCATCTGTTGGGAGAAGTTTAAAAGCCTTGTTGGTAGTATCATTTTTTTTTTATGTATTTTGTTTGTTTCTTTGCTGTTGATACTGTTATTGATGTTGTTGGTGGAGTTGGCATTGTTGAAACTTGTGGTGTGGTGTTGTTGGTGGATTTGGCATTGTTGGAACTTATGGTGTGGTGTGGTTTAGACGGTGGGTGCTTCTTAGCTTAAAAATAGTGGAGTCCGAACAATCAACACAAGGAGTAAGGGAGAAAAAAATAAAAAGTTTAAAGTGAATAAGAAGAGAAGAGTTGGTTACCAAAATTTAAAAAATATGTGCTGAGTGGGAAATGAACTCAAGACCAAAAAAATAAATAGCCTTAAGCACCCATAAACAACAACTAGGCTAACCAAACAACTCTTACTATGGGTGCTCACTAATTAGATTATATACGTTTTTTTCTTTATTTTCACATATATATATAAATTTTGATACGAGTTCAGTCTGTGCTCGCGCACCCGGAGGACTCCATGTGGATCTGTCCCTTGTTGTTGATGGTGTTAGAACATAGGATGTATGCTTCTTTGTAGTTGATGATGTTGTTGGAACAAATGTTGTTGTTTTCTTTGTTGTTGATGTTTTTTATTTGTTGTTTGTAGTTTATGTTGTTGTTGATGTTACAACAGACAGAGCAACTGATGGAACAAATCAAACCACCAGCAAGGCTGCTATGTATTCCAATAGACTCTATATATGTTGCATCAGACTCCATATCTGACGCAACAGACTCCACATCTGACGCAAACTATCTGGGATTTATGTGTTGTGTGTGATGTTACTTAAATAAAACTGGTGACTTTATTAATATAAAAATTTAAAAAATAGATCTAAATACAACATTTTATCTTTTTGTTGTATTTTCAAAAGAAACAAATTGGTAATCTGTTGCAAAATATATTTCACCTGTCAGATAACTTACAACATATGGATAATCTGTTGCAGCAAATGTATATATCAATTTGCTTTTCCATCATCTGTGGCGTCTGTTGCAACTTGCTAATCATCTGTTTATTCAATTTCATCAAGAGCAATAGATTTTTCTAAACACTTCTTGGCCAAACTCAATTTTTGCTCTTGGACTGCTTCTCTTTTTTTCTTTGCATCCTTCAAGCTGGCCTCTAAATTTAATTTTTGCCCTCAATCTAATAGCAAAAATTTAGTTTGGTTGAAGGATGCTAAGAGAAAAAGAGAATCAATCCAAGAGGAAAAATTGAATTTGGCCAAGAAGTGTTTAGAAAAATAAATTGCTCTCGATGAAATTGAATAAACAGATGACTAGCAAGTTACAACAGACTCCACAACTAAAGGAAAAGCAGACTGATATATCCATCTGTTGCAACAAATTGTCCATATGTTGTAAGTTATCTGATAGGTGGAATATATTTTGCAACAGATTACCAATCTTTATCTTTCGAAAATACAACAAAAAGATAAAATGTTGTATTTAGATTCGTTTTTTTTTCTAATTTACTTATTAATAAAGTCACCAGTATTATTTAAGTAACACACACAACACATAAATCCCGGATAGTTTCAGCAATATTGCATTAAATCCCGGATAGTTTGCTAATTACATTTTATCCCAAAATTTCGAATTGTGATACATATGCTAAGCAGTGATACATATAGCATATGTATCACTAGTAAATATGAATCCGAGATTTTATGTAATTTTTTAAAACATTAAGGGATATTGTGTAATATGGTGTCTTAAATATGGGGTTTGTGTAATTTTTCCTTTTAAGGGATATGAACAGTCGTGACTTTTTGTTTGACTAAGTCCAGTCCCTTCCAATTCTCAATCATTTTATAAATAGGTCCCTCCGGCTTCCTCACTCACTCTCGTTCATTCTACTATACTTACAATATTAATATGTCAAATCCATATTCGTACAAGAAAGTTCATATCGAGTCCTTGCAGGAATTTCAAAGGCAGTTTGATGAACTCCAGAGGGATTTGACCGACTTTCGAGCAAGGCTGAGGAGGGCCCTGCTGCTACCAGATGAAAATTGTCAGGTTGACAATAATAATAATAATAATAATAATAATAATAATAATAATAATAATAATAATAATAATAATAATAATAATAATAATAATTAGG